>NC_091119.1:194636542-194936542 GCF_040183065.1 Periplaneta americana | reverse complement strand
CATACTTCACACCTTGATATTACATAAAAATCCGGTCCCTAGATATGATTGTAGAGACTGGATTAATCTTCTTAGGATAGGGATTGATTGTGGGCTTATATGAGGACAGCAGTGAATTTCCGAGTTCTCTAAAAGCTATTTGTAAGTAAGTAATGTCTTTTTATGGTAGTGTTAAATCCCTATCTCCTATCCCAGAAAACACACAGTATGTGTGAATACCTACCTGTACTAATGTGTTGCTAGCAACATAATATTGTGATGGTGAAGAATGGAAACCTCCTATGTCAAATTTTCCTATTTGTGGGTTGTGATACCAAACAATTCATAAAATATTCACGGATCGGATGCAGTGATTTCCTGTGTCATATCACACTTCCAAAATTATTAATTTTTTAAAAGAATTTAATTATAATTAATTTTATTGATATATGTGCATGTTTAGAAAATGTTTTTTTGCTCTCCTGAAAACTAACGATTTTTGACATAGGAGGTTTCCATTCTTCACCATCAAGTTATAATGTTAATAAATGTGAATGCTCTGTCATGGCTGCTTCTTTTTTTTCTCCAGTTTGGCATTTCTGTTGTGGATTCCTCTGTCGCTGGCCTGGGCGGCTGTCCTTACGCGAAGGGAGCATCCGGTAACGTAGCGACTGAAGACGTAGTGTACATGTTGAATGGCATGGGCATTGAGACAGGTATTGACTTAGAACAAATTATAGAAGCCGGTGAATACATCTGCAACATTTTAAATAGACCGTCGGCATCGAAAGTAAGCCGTGCACTCAGCAAGCTGTGATCTACATTAGACTGATGATACTCTGCAATACATATCAGAAACAGGGACGTTTTAACAAATGAACGCGGAAATTCCTGCCAGGTGTAATTGTGTGCATGTACTGTATGGATCGTCCAGTTCAAAAGTGCGACAACTCAAAAATTATACAAATCTGGCTTTCAGGTAGTAGCTCCCTGTAAAGCAGGTTTGAATAATTTCAAGGAAAAAACTGTTCCGGGCCGGGTATCGATCCTGGGACCCTTCGCTTAGCGCGCGAACGCTCTACCGACTGAGCTACTGGGGTAGCTAAGGTCGCGTGCTAAGCGAAGGGTTCCGGGATTGATACCCGGCCCCGGAACAATTTTTCCTTGAAATTATTCAACTCAGAAATTGCCATTTTTTAGTTATTTATACTACTGAAAGCACCTTTCGGAGCTCTTTCCGATTCAATATTGAGATAAGTCATATTTACAATCAAAAAGAAAAAAAAAAAAAACGAAATGAACTGCTTTAGAAGTAATTATAACTATGGACTTTACTAATTCATTATTAGTACATTTCGAAATGTATTAATAATGAACTGGAAGATTGTGATATGCTCGTCCTGAATACTGACTCATTTCTAATTGTCGTGGTTATGAACCAGAACTCTGTTCCTTTCTAGGTGATTTATTTGAAACTTTCAACTGAAGATATCTCAAAACTTGTTTTTTTGAGTTGTCGCAGACAATCGGTATATGTTTGTATGTGTGTACGAGATGTGTCGGTAAAGAACCCAATAACTTATTATATTTGTTGAAGATATTGTATACATAAAAAGTTTGCAAATGTCCCCAAATGAGATTTATACTGCATGTTTTGTTTTTGAAAAGACTATACTCAAATACTATACTATGCCTGTAGTGTACAACTATATATTTTATTAAAAAAAAAATGAAAGCTATTCAAAATTAATGTTAGACTAAAAAAATTAAAGCTGGTAGGCCTCTATCATATATTTACAGCACAAAAAAAAATCGTTTCACTGGTAAAAAGGATCTATGGGAAATAACGCATTTTTTCGACTAAGTTTCTTGCAGAAATTTCAAAATACCGTAACTCCGTAATTATGAATGTGATTCCAAAATACTGTAACTCCGTAATTATGAATGTGATTCCATACAATTCTTGTTCCAATTAACCTCAAGAATCACTTCCATAAACTGGGGAAGAACTTGAATGACCTGTATAACATCTGAATCCGTGTTTCGGTTGCATGTGTTTTCATTAAAACTTTTCATTATGGCCATACCTGTTAATCCACCAACGTATGACCACTCGCCACCCACTAATAAATTTTGTTAAGTAGAGGGTGGAGTGGAACCAGTCTGCATAGGAATTCTACAGGATGTCTGGGATGAGCACTACCAATAAGAAAGTTTTATAACTCAATGTCCAACAAATTTGTCCAATGATGTTTGCTGCCAAGTACAGAGGAACTCACTAAGATTTTACGATGATCAATAAATCTCCACATGTGCTATTTAGACTACACAAATGAATGTATCAACGCGGAAATGTCAGCAAAATGAATGGAATAGCAGTGTCGCTAACATAAAACTTACCCCTGCGGTGGCTGAGTGATCAGACCTCTGGCCTGTCACGCAAGTGGCTTGGGTTCGAGTCCCAGTCAGAATGAAAATTTTATAGTGACACTTGTGGCGGACAAGGTCGCAATTGGGGTTTTTCTCGAGGTTCTCCTCACATTAGGCATTTACATCATTCCATCACCATTTGTCCATTTCGTCATCATTCCATAGCATTCTCTGATTTCCAGCTGGAGATGCACGGAGGGGGCTGGCTTAGGGACTAGGGGGGGTTGTCCACTAACCCAAGAGTTGGAACTTAAAACTGAGACGATTCTTCCGACGCCGGGGTGGAATCCGGTGTGGCTTAGTGGATAAAGCGTCAGCACGTAGAGCTGAAAACCCGGGTTCAAATCCCGGCGCCGGAGAGAATTTTTCTCCGTTCCATTACTCTTTCATCGTATGATGATGCAGAACATTTGCATGGAAATATCATATGTACTTCGGTACATTATAATAATATACTACTAGGTTCAAAAAGTTCCCGGAATTTTACTACCATTTTTCGTATTAATATATAACAAGGGATATTATACATTTGTTTTGTTGGTAACATTCATGATGTCATTTCCTTAAAGTTTGCTGATAATGGCAATTATTGGTTTTGAGTTGTAGGCAATTGTTTATCATAGTGTTTTGTTTGTTCGTCGCATTTTGTAATTATGTCCACAGAGCAAAGTACAAACATCAAGTTCTGTGTTTTGCTGGGGACATGATCAGTATGGCTGATGAAGATGGTGATTTCTTAAACAAAATGAAACTGGTGCTACTTGTACGACCCAGTCCCTAAACGACAGTCATCTGAGTGGAAATCGAAAACATCTCCTCGGAAGCAAAAATTTCCTAGGGACACTTCCAAAGGCAAAGTTATTTTAAATGTTATGTTTTATTTAACGACGCTCGCAACTGCAGAGGTTATATCAGCATCGCCGGATGTGCCGGAATTTTGTCCCGCAGGAGTTCTTTCACATGCCAGTAAATCTACTGACATGAGCCTGTCGCATTTAAGCACACTTAAAGCAAAGTTATGTTGGAAGTTTTCTTCGACTCTCAGGGTCTCATGCACCATGAGTTCATTCCAGAAGGTCGTACTGGAACGAAAGAATTGTACGTAGAAACCCTCCGTCGCCTCTGGGACGCAGTGAGAAGGAAACGTCCAGAAAAGTGGGTAGAAAACAACTGGTTCCTTATGCATGACAATGCACCTGCTCATCGCGCAATTATTGTAAAGAATTTTCTTGCCAGGCACAACATAATTGCTTTGGATCACCCACCATACTCTCCTAATCTCTCACCACCTGATTACTTTCTGTTTCCCCGTCTGAAAAGTCATCTGAAAGGACGGAGATTCAATGCTGAAGAGGTTATCGCAAACCCGACGAGAGCACTAAGACGGGTTTCACAAAATGGCTTCCAGGCCTGCTTCCAGGAACTCTACACGCGTTGGCAAAAGTGTGTTGTTGCGGAAGGCAACTATTTTGAAGGGAATGCTGTAGAATAGTGTTTAAGGTACGTTGTTTCTATGATGCTAGCAAATTCCGGGAACTTTTTGAACCTAGTATGTATATTCATCTGTAGTGTTCATCCCAGACATGGTGTTTACATAATTCCTTTTTTTCTTTCCCAGTTTTTCTGCAGATTTGTAAATGTAAATTTGTGAATTGTAATAATCTTTACTGATTCAAAGTGGACTGACATTGAATCTTAAATATAAATGGCTGTGTTATCTGATTGTCTTCAAAGTAATCGTCCAATGAGCTTCTGCAAACTTATAAAAATTCATAAATAACTGTAGAAGCTAGGGTCCATTTTAATTCTGCACGTTTAACAATCCCAGTATGTTAAATTTTCAAAATACTGTACACTGTACACTGCTATGGAACAGTCCCACTTAAGGTAGGCGCTCACTACCGGAATGGATTCGTTCTGCACGTTCGGATTTTTATTCTTTGCATTATTTTAAATGGAGCAACGTCCACTTGGCCGTATCGCCTCTATCCGTGTGACCGGATTCCATCCAGAATTCTTGTCAGAGAATTCTAAATGGATTTCCTTATGGGTCAAGATCGAAATAAAGAATGTCATGAAAATACGAGGCCTGTCTAAAAAGTATCCGACCTTTAGCCAGAAAAAATATTTCAAATACCTGACGGGGTTGGGACCCTAATCCCCTTCAAAGTAGGCCCCTTGTGCTTGCACACACTTAGCCCACCGATCCCTCCACTGCCGGAGACACCTATGGAAGTCTTCTTTTGGAATGATGTTCAGCTCCGTCGTCGCGTTCCGCATTATCTCTTCTCTACTCTCAAAACGGGATCCTTTCAGTGGTGTCTTCAATTTTGGAAACAACCAGAAGTTGCAAGGAGCCAAGTCTGGAGCGTAGGAAGGTTGGCGAACGGTTGTAATTCCATGTTTGGCCAAGGAAGTGTGGATCAATTGGGATGAATGTGCGAGGTCGTTGTCGTGATGCAAGTGCCAGTTGTTCGCTGTCCACATGTCTGGTCTTTTGCGCCGAACTGCATCACGAAGTCGCCAGAGAACATCGTGATAGTACTCCTTTGTCACCGTTTGTCCTTCCGGTGCGTATTCGTGATGCACAATTCCACGGACATCAAAGAAAACAGTCAGCATCACCTTGATGCTTCGCACCTGCCATGCTTTCTTCGGCCTTGGAGACTCGGGATGCTTCCATTGCGACGACTGTCTTTTTGTTTCTGGGTCGTACCCGTACACCCATGACTCATCTCCAGTTATCACGGTGTTCAGAAACCCAGGATCAGTGTAGGCGGTGTCCAGAAGGTCCTGTGCAACGTCACGATGGAGGTCTTTTTGTTCCGGGGACAACAACTTGGGCACGAATTTCGCAGCCACTCAGTTCATGTTCAAATCATCACGCAAAATTGCATGTGCAGAATCTTTACTCACTCCAACCTCTTCGGCAATCTCCCGCACGGTCAAACGACGATCTGCCATCACCAAATTTCGCACCCTCTCAACAACAGCTGCACTCCGAGCAGTTTGGGGCCTGCCAGAACGCTGCTCACTCTCCGCTGATGTGCGGCCATCTTTGAATCGGTTGAACCACTCCTTAATTTGTGTTACACCCATCGCATCTTCCCCAAACACCTGCTGAATCTTACGAATTGTTTGACTTTGAGAATCACCGAGCTTTTGACAAAATTTGATGCAGTATCTTTGCTCAATTCATTCAGTCATCTTGCGAGAAAACTAAATCCGACAAACACTTAGAACAGCACCTTACTTGGCGACCACCAGCCAGTGACTGGCACAAGCGAATGCGGTGAAAAAATTCAAGCATGCACATTACGGTTCCTCCTTCCTCCATGCACAGTGGCGCCGCCTTAGAATCACTACTTCGCTCGGGAAAATTAAAGGTCGGATACTTTTTAGACAGACCTCGTATATCGATTGCAAGGCCTCCAATCGCGATAATATAGACATTATAAATGAAATGGATGACGCGAAACTTATTTTGTTAGTCCAACAGTATGAAGAGCTTAACAGTTTGTCAAATTATAATTACTGTAGCAATGTAATATGCAAAAAGAACATGTGGGATGAGATTGAGGAAATATTAAATCAATCAGGTATGTTCTCCATAGTTTAAGTTACCAGAGCTATTCATTTTATTTCCAGGTTCAGTTCAGAACACTACAATGAAATGATGCGCTCTAGCGGTAAATTATAACATTATTTGATGATTAATTCGGAAAAGTGGACAAGTGCGCGATACTATAATAAAAATCCGAATGTGCCGAAAGATTTTTTTTTTTTAAGTATATGAACGCTTAACTTAACTCTACAGTTAAAGAATATAGCTTGATGAAGGAAATTTTCAGTAATAAAAAAGAATTGTGATCATTAGATTAGATTAGAATAAATTGGAAAGGCTAGGTCTGAGTTAGCCTTCAGAGTACTACGTCCATTTCCGAACTGTTACATTGTCCCCGAACTATTTCCAGTCCCATTCCAGTCTTCTCAATGAAGGCAACTAGTTGTCTGATTGGGATTTCATGGAAGTTACTTGATTTGGCAAATATCAGCTGCAAGATAAAGAATAAATAGACTGATGTGAGGAACAGATGCTCACCAGAACTGATAAATTCAGAGCTTCAAATTGTTATAAATTTTCACATGCCCTGCAAAGAATTTTTTTAATGTATTAAAAAACGACAGTAAATTGCTAAAGTTAAATCAGTTTCAAAATATGAAAGTGTCGTTAAAAATTAGATACTAAAGACACACAAATGTGAGTGTGTGTACTATGGTTGTATGTATAATCCTTTAATATGCCATTTTTTTTAAATTAAGAAAGCATGATTCACTAAAAAAAGTCGATAAAATTTTCCTTTTTTATTTTGAAACGTTGGCAACACATATCACATACTCTGTTGGTTATGTTTCATATAGCTTTTGTGGACTGTTAAAAATAATGGACACAGTAACATAAGAGATCTTTTCAAGTACTACCACAGTCTACTGGGTGTTCATTTCAAAGTGTGTCATGACGTCACTGTTGTTGGGTCACCGATTTGAAGCGAGTTTCAGTTTATATGTTAGAGAAGTTGCCTATTATTTAAGGCATTCTTCAATCTGAACTTGAGAACGTGTACGGTATAACTTGAACGTCGTAGCAACAGATGGCGGTCTGTACGGTCTGTGTGCTACCATAACCTCTTTCGAACTGTGTTTTGCGCCGGCAAGTCGTACGCAGGGTATTTGTTATCATCGGTTGCGTACGGTAACATTCCACAACACAAATCAAATGCTCCGTATCCATGTTGACCGTCGAAGTTAATGTCAACAAATACATAAGCAATCGTCTTAACCCTCTCCCCATATCCCGACAGTACGTATTTCCAAACAGTTCACATTCCTGCCACTACCGGCGTTACCGTACGTATCGGCACGTACTCTTCAGAATGAACGCCGTACTTGCTAGCCAACTTCTCTGCCTCTTAGATTATACACCTGAGCTGCGGAAGTGTAGGAAGATTGAATTCTCTAGGCTCATCAGCTAGCCACATGACGGCATACAGCGAGCCAAGACACATTTTGAACTGAACACCTAGTAGTATATACAGTCACGAAGCTCAATACATAGTAAATATGCATCCATAGATAGTTGCTAACTACTAGGATTGCTACTATCGCCTCATCACAGACAATGCGAAACAATACCTGCACAGTCTATTGTTCCTAGTACCCTCATAAACTCAAGCTTCGTGACTGTATATACTAGACTGTGGTAAATTGTTCTGAAATGCTGGAAAAAATCTAATTTCAGTACACAAAACAAATGTAAAATGATATTTGGCAGAAAGGAAATTGAAGCATAAATAATAAAAAGTATAGGAAATCTCATCTCAAAAAAAAAAATCGGAAACTTCAAAATTTTTAGAAGATAGAAAAGTGTTATGCTGTATTAGAAGGGAAGAAACTTAAAGTGATTTCAATGAGGTTGGTTGTCAGAATCAACTCCAATCCAAACTAATATTGTGACGACGATAATTTCTGTGGGCTGTCATATGGACAAAGACCTTAATGATAGAAGAATTCTAAGTGAACCTATGTGATATAGCACCAGCATGGATATAGTGAAAAATGGGTAGAGAAAAATTCTCTCTGGTACCGGGATTCGAACCCGGGTTTTCAGCTCTACATGCTGACACTTTACCACTAAGCCACACTGGGTTCGAGCCCCGGTGTCAGAGAGAATTTTTCTCTGCTCTATCCATTCTTCACCACATGATAATGCAGAATTCCTGCATGGAAATATATGTACTTCGGTACATCATAGTAATACCAGCATGAATGTTAACTAAGCACTGAATATATTTAATTACATATATTTGAGTAGTAATTACCATGTAATTATGATGTGAAGTCTTGACTTCGTTGTTATCTCTTGGTGTTTACTGACATGGCTTAACAGTACTTAGTTTTTGTCTTGTAGTTTTTTTTTTTTATCTGTTACCCTAGTACTGGTACAGTGAGTAAAAAGAGATGTGTGTTACACTTCATATGCCATAATTATTTTTAATTTTTTACATTTTGAAAGTAGATTTAATTTACTATATAATTTAATATAATGTTATAATACTTTAATTCATAATGATGTTTGTGCTTGAAACATACATTACATGTATGAAACAAACATGGCTGTAATAACTCATGTTACGATAGAGTACATAGTTGTTAGCGATTGTGATAACTTGATTACAATTGTGCAGTATTTACTTATATATTAATATCCTATGGTCGTGAATAAGCACGTTTTTTCCCCCTCATCAGAATTATTTTTATTCAGAATATTATTGATAGTGATAAGCAGTGAAACTGATATTGTGTCTGTTATTCTTAGATATCTTCAATCGCAGGAAAGATAATATGGTACTCAATTATTTTTCAAGCAAAAGTATAATAAAAACTTCATTTTCAAAATGTTAAGCCATATAATAAACAAGATGAACCGTAAGTAATGTCATTAATTTCAGGTGGTTATTTTTTATTTTTTTTTTTTTTAGATATTTCAAACAAAAAAGTTTAATACAATTTTGCTCGTTTTATATGAAATATTTCATAGCATGTTTTGGGCAAGCCATTGATTAAATTTCCAATATGCTCAGTCAGTTTAAGAGAGCAGTGTATTATGATGATAAATAATTATTGAAAGAATTTTAGTTTTATTCTTTAAATGTGCAGAAATTTGATCCAAACAAATTTAACTTTTTGTTCTGCAAAGAAATTTTACAATGTGGCATTTGTTTGGATCGAACTTCTGCAACTTTAAAGGACAAAACTAAAAAAAAAATTATCTCGAAAAGGAAGCAAAACAAGCTAAATTGTATTAAACGTTTTTGTTTTATTTCAAAGAATAACTCCCTGAAATTACTGGGATAACTTACGGTTCATCATGTATAATAAATATGATATAAGAATAATATTATATTGGTATACAGATTTTTGTCAAGAAAATAAAATATGGGGTGATGCTGTTTATATACTTTTTTTTTTTTTTTTGCAAACCTTAGGGAGAAAATTTATAATTAATGTGGTATGTAATCTTTTGTTCTGAAGTATTTTGTTTCCTTTGTACTTCAAATATTACAATGCAAACTTGCATGAAAACCAATTTGTATTATAATTACGGTATATTCCATCGATTATTTTAATTTATGTAATTATTTTATTTTATTTTGAGTTTTTGTATATATTTTAATAAAAATATTATTGAATATTTTGTATAAATGTGTAGTCATTTATTTTATTACCATTAAAACCTTTCCTTATCAAGCTCCTTTTCAATTCCACATAAAAAAAACTTCCCTCACAATTTTCATTGTTATTTTGTGTTCATAGCAACTGTTATTCATTTTTTCGTAGGGATACACGCATACACAGATTCATATACTGCTATTTTTACAAGCGAGGATTAATACTTTGTTCTCTTAATATAGTTTTATTTTACCATTTTAAACTGAAGGTTTATATTCAACGAAAAAAAAAAAAAAAAAAGTTTACGGGTTTTGATTTCTGGTGACATCTGTTGGGACTTACAAGAACTAATCCTTAGATCACTGCACACACTGCCCTCATTGGGAACTTGTCGAACTATTTGAAATAAAATTGGCGCCATGCCCAACACTTGAGCCAGGGATGTAGTCTTGTTAGGCCTACAAGAGCCCATTTAGCTCGCGCACGGGTACAGGAACGTAGGAAAAGCCTATTTAGAAATTAATTCAGCGCGCACAAGAATTTTAACCTACACATTTTTGTATTTAAATTCCTGCAACACCCTACAAGAAGTAAAATAGGCTATTTGGTGACTATATTTTTCATCTTCGGAATGTTATAGAAATACCCTCGAAGTAGATACTTTATTTGTTCCATAAATAATCTCGTCTCAGAATATTCCATTTATTTCGACTAGTTTGAAAAGCTCATTCTTACGAATTAATGTTTAGTGTTTGTGTTAGTTGAGTGTGTATACGAATATTTTGTGAAGTAGTTTTGTGACTACTGCCTTGTTGGTTCAACGGGAATATTTTTCGAAGAATTGGCAGCGTCCTTGATCTCAATAATTCCTGTAAGTATTTAGTTTGAGTATCTTATTATTGCATCGTGGTTTCCACGATGTTACACGGTGTGTCCATTTTAATAATTGTGATGTTCATTGTTTGAGAATGTAGTATTTAGATACGCTTTAGACTCTTAGAAGAATATTCGCAAATTTTTCACTGAAGGTACGCAGTGAAAGGATACAACACTTGGACAACGGAAATGGGACTAGTCGATTTCATAAAGAGGCATTGTAGTAGACGTAATTGGGTATTTACCACCTTGAGCAGTCGCTTGGAGGAAGAAACTGGTGGTTCACATATTCCTTATAGATTTTATCGAAGAGAGAGATTTCTCTGTTGGCAGCTGGTACCCCGTTAGCTCACTTCGTGGTGGTTAAATTCCTTCATCTTGATGGCCGTTTCCTTTGCACACAATGTTTCGAATAAAATGCTGGTACAAAATCTGAAAATGTTTACTGCAGTGAGCGATGACTTAAAATTCTTTTCCGATTTAAAATGCGAGACACAAGTTTAAGATTCGGCTGTTAGAAAATTACGCACCACACAAGGAAGAAAAAACGTACTTACATAATTGAAAAGAACCTCAATATTGTATTACACCACTCTAGAAACAAGATGTAATTACCGCGAAAGCTGTAAATCCGCCCCAAATACATTGTTTTTTTTTTTATGAATACAACCTATGAATTTCTTCGACATTTTCACACGCAATAATCACGTTATTTTTTTTTTAATTTTTTTAGTGGGTTATTTTACGACGCTGTATCAACATCTAAGGTTATTTAGCGTCTGAATGAAATGAAGGTGATAATGCCGGTGAAATGAGCCCGGGGTCCAGCACCGAAAGTTACCCAACATTTGCTCATATTGGGTTAAGGGAAAACCCCGGAAAAACCTCAACCAGGTAACTTGCCCCGACCGGGATTCGAACCCGGGCCACCTGGTTTCGCGGCCAGACGCGCTGACCGTTACTCCACAGATGTGGACATAATCACGTTAATCGGTCCAGGGTAAATCTAGTATACATATCTACCAAAAAGCATGCCTACAGAATATTCAAGACATACCAAAAGCCTGACCAAATCAAACCTAACCAGCCTGTCACTGATTTTCGACATTATGAAAACTCGCTTATTTATTTTTCCAGATATTGTAGATATGTAACATCCGTCTCTCGGTTTCACTTCATCATAAAATAACGTAATACTCGTACAAATCAGATGTCATTCCCGTGTGTGGTGTGTAGCGAGGTCAAAGTTTAAATAGAATTTATAACGTTACTGTTACCTCTGATTGAGGTTCTGGCTGATACGCCCCTGATCACAACAAATCACTATAATTTATTTTTTCAAATATTTGACAATACGGCATAAGTACAGCGTAAACAAGGATATGACATATTTAAGGAGAATAATACTCGTATAAGTACAGAGAGGAACAGAGATTAAGGGTGTTTGAGAATAAGGTTCTTAGAAAAATAATTGAGGCTAAGAGGGATGAAGTTACAGGAGAATGGAGAAAGTTACACAACGCAGAGCTGAACGCATTGTATTCTTCACCTGACATAATTAGGAACATTAAATCCAGAGTCCACACCTGTGGAGTAACGGTTAGCGAGTCTAGACGTGAAACCAGGTGGCCCGGGTTCGATTCCCGGTCGGGGCAACTTACCTGGTTGAGGTTTTTTCCGGGGTTTTCCCTCAACCCAATATGAGCAAATGCTGGGTACCTTTCGGTGTTGGACCCCGGATTCATTTCACCGGCATTATCACCTTCATCTCATTCAGACGCTAAATAACCTAAGCTGTTGATAAAGCGACGTAAAATAACCTACTAAAAAAAATTAAATCCAGAAGTTTGAGATGGGCAGGGCATGTAGCACGTATGGGCGAATCCAGAAATGCATATTAGAGAGTGTTAGTTGGAAAGCCGGAGGAAAAAGACCTTTTGGGAGGCCGAGACGTAGATGGGAGTATAATATTAAAATGGATATGAGGGAGGTGGGATATGATGATAGAGACTGAATTCATCTTGCACAGGATAGGGACCGATGGCGGGCTTATGTCAGGGCGGAATGAACCTCCGGTTTTTTTTAGTAGGTTATTTTACGACGCTTTATCAACATCTCCGGGTTTCTTAAAAGCCATTTGTAATTAAGTATAAGTACAAGTGTACATTGAAATTACGCATAAAATTAACTTACAAAATTACAAACTAAAAAAGTAAGTAATATTGCTTTCAAAATAAATTACATTCTGTAATTCTTAGCAATATTATAACAAAAGAAATTTCATGTAAATATTAAAATTTTATTTTATTTCCACTAAGTAAGTATAATAATAATAATAATAATAATAATAATAATAATAATAATAATAATAATAATAATAATAATAATAATTTTTAATCTTGCCAAAGACAAAGAATGTTAAACAGTAACATTTAAGATGTGACATTAAAATGTCTTACAAGAAGTTTGTTTACAATAAACTGAAATTTACAGTAGATAATGTTTCACAATAATTAAAATTTGCAGTAAAATAAAATACATTGAAATTGCGCATAAAATTAACTTACAAAATGACAAATTAAAAAGTAAACAATATTGCATTCAAAATAAATGACATTCTGTAAGCGTTAACAATATTATAACAAAAGAAAGTTCATGTAAATGTTATAGTTGTGTCTTATTTCTTATTTTATTTACAATTGCTTCAGTAGGGTACATACCCTCTGAATACGCATAAGTAGACTTCGTGGAATTGCCACGAGAATCGTAAGGTTTACTGCGCACGCGGTATAGACTGTATGAGAATGGGGCGTGCAAAGGATGGAGTATGCCTCTAATGTAAACACTGAGCAGTATACTGCGGTTACAATACAACCTGGATCCTGTATTCAAGAAATATAATGAATGATCATTGAAGTAGCAAATGTCTAAACATGTAAATACACAAATATTTTATAGTGAGATATATTAACTCTTAAAATTTAATGTAAGATACTCACATCATCCTTGAATATGTGCAGTGCAATGAAGAGTTACGTACATTTTGAGCGACAGCAAAGTAACCTCCTCCGATGGTCACTTAAACAGTTTTTATTTTGAAAAAATGTACGTTCAACATCACAGGATGTAATACGTACACATTTGAAGAACGGAAAGTCACTACTTTTTAGTACACCAACTTCAGATGTCTTGTCGTGACCTGATGGTACATCATTTATAATACGAAGTTGTGAATAGGCAGAATTTTTAGCAATAATGTTTCTCAACTTACATTTCACTTTTTCTGAAATTAGTGAATTGTTATTTTGGATAACGGTTTGTGATACTTTATCCACTATATAAAGGGCTTCTGAGAGGTGTAGTTTAGACGATTCTAACAGGATGATGCTTTTGGACACAATTTAAAAATTAAAATCAATGAACAGAATATCTTCCAATAGCTGTTCAGAAGGCAATGATTTTACAGCTGCAACAGCGGAACTGTCTGAGCTATCCAATGCATCAATTACCTTCATTATTTTGCCGTTTTCCAACGGGTCAAGACTGGCTGCGGGGGTAAGGGTATTCCAGGGGCAATTATTTGGAACAGCAACACGCTCAATGTAGCATGTTTGATTGAATTCTTGTCTGCATTGAACAGATGTTAAGCTTTGACTATTCCAACCACAGTAATGCAAAAACAAGTGCTTACATAGGTATACATTAGCTGTAGCTGTTCTATCTATTTGGACCGGTCACAACCCTTAACATGAACTGCTTATACTACGAGACCGGGCGGTCGCTCACCTCCTCTATACTACCGTACATCGGCAACCTGATTGCATGCTGCGTGTGGCAATTCAACGAAGTCTACTCATAAGATGCCCGACAATAACACTGACATGACACGAAATAATGTTCAAACGCGTTTATGACACATTGTTCACCTCGCTCTATTCTATATTCATTTCTCATTGACATTGTTATTGTCATATTACTTCAATTTGAGTACGGTGTAGACATTTCGCGTAACATTGGGATTTCTTTAAATCTCCTGTCGCTTTTTTATAAAACATCCTGTAGTTAAATGGCGCCACTTATACACTCTTCTTTATGTTCAATGGGGGAAATAATACAATTTTAACAAATCTCGCATAAATTAACCTATTAGAACTGCATCTCTCAATGTGTGTTCCGCGGAACCTCTACTCAGGGAATAATATAAAATGTGGTCTATTATAAAAAATTAATGCAAATGAGAATCCGTAATAGCATGAAATATCACGAATAATAATATAAATTATTATTATTTTTATCATAATCATAATCATTACTCATCTAAAACGGAAAACATTATTTATCACTTTTATCGGTAAAAGCGACAATAATGTAGCAATAATAATTAATTTGCTTCGATTCATGGTATTCCTAACACATAATTAGGGATGAAATTTTAGACACCGAATAAAAAAAAAATCTGTTCCTCCATTCACTGTTTGAGTCGCTTAAGAAACTTCTTGTCCCAACAACTAAAACTTACCCTACTACAAACCCTAGTAATGCCGCACTTCGTTTATTGTGACGTTTCTGTTAAGTGACGTAAGTTCTGAACTGTCAGGGAGTTCAGAATAAGTGCGTCAGATAGGTGTGCAACATCCGACGATAAGATCACATATCACCGTCCTTCGCAAGTCTTTCGTGGCTCCGACTTAAAGAACGCAGAACTTTACACTCTTTGTCTTTACTCTTTCGAATTCTGCACACCTCAACACCAAATTACCTTTCGTCTCGTTTCTCATCTGACCCGCTTATAGTTCTGTAAACACCGATTTTTTTGTGACAAAACCCTGAATGATTGTGAAAATTCCCTAGCGATATCTAAATATCATAGATTTCGTGAGAGTCAGTCGAATTTATGGCTTTATAAACGTCTGTAAAGATCGTGTTATGTCAACAATAACTGGATACAATGAACTGCCTTGTTATTATTATTATTATTATTATTATTATTATTATTATTATTATTATTATTATTATTATTATATCAAACTAATCAAAGTCAGAATAGGAGAAGAAATGTCAATGGGAAGTGAAATAGGGAGAGGAGTACAAGGATGCCCTTCATAGCCTACCCTATTCAACATCTACTTGGAGAATTTAGTGAAGAACTGTTTTCAGAACATGGGGGTGATAGTAGGAGGAAGAAGAATAAAGTGCATAAGATTTACTGATGATATGGCATTTTTTTTTTCCTCACTGTTATTTATACTCGCTATCTTTGGTGATATCGCGAGTTAATCTTTGGTTGAAATCCGAAGGCCTGTGTACTATTGTTGACACTGGTTATATTGTTGTGAACTAGATGGTATATGTATTACTGATTTGTTATGAATATGATTTCGGTGATGAATGAGGCCGGTGATATTCAGGGATGTTGTGGCCCGAATTTCCTGGCATTTGCCTTACGGTTGAGGAAAAACCCTGAAAATCTCAACCAGGAAATTCAACCCGACCGGGAATCGAACCCGGGCCCTCTGCGTAAGAGACCAGCATGCTGACCCCTACTCCACAGAGATGGTATATATGGTACGGTTAACAGAAGAGGAGATGATATTAAAAGGTATGTTACTGGAGGTAAATGACATTTGTGAGCAATATGGGATAAAGATAAATGCAAACAAGACGAAGACCATGGTTATCGGAAGAAAAATAAAGAAGGTAAACGTGCGAATTCGAAATCAGGCAGTAGAGCAAGTGGACAGCTTCAAATACATGGAGTGTACTATAAGCAGTAACATGAGCTGCTGCCAAGAACTCAAAAGGAGGATAGCAATGACCATGGAAGCTTTTAATATAAAAAGAGCATCTTCTGCGGACCTCTGGAAAAAGAACTAAGGAAGAGACTAATGAAATGCTTTGTACGGAGTGTGGCATTGTATGGCGCAGAAACATGGACGTTACGACGAAGTGCAGAGAAGCGACTAGAAACGTTTGAAATGTGGATCTGAAGAAGAATGGAGCGTGTGAAATGGACAGACAGAATAATAAAGGAAGCTGTGCTAGGAAGAGTGGATGAAAAAAGAATAGTGCCGAAGTTGATCAGGGAAAGGAAAAGGAATTTGCTGGGTCACTGGCTGAGAAGAAACTGCCTACTGAAGGACACACTGGAAGGAATAATGATCGGGAGAAAAGTTCGGGGCAGAAGAAGATACCAGATAATAGACGATATTAAGATATATGGATCATACGAGGAGACAAAAAGGAAGACAGAAAATAAGAAAGATTGGAGAATGCTGGTTTGCAGTAAAAGACCTGCCCTTGGGCAGAAAACTAGGAATTTATTATTATTATTATTATTATTATTATTATTATTATTATTATTATTATTATTATTATTTTAACGTATGACATCGTCTGCAGCTAAAAATGTCGTTAAAATACCAAAATAATTTTAGTACAAGGAAATATGTTCTTTTGTCTGTCCTTGTTGGTGCTCTATTAAGAAAGTAATCACACTCGTTTTGCAAAAGCTTGCAAACAGAAATACAGTGAAACCTCTCCTTACGGACACTCCCAAGATACGGACACTCCTCAAATACGGACATATTTTTATCTCCCAACTGAAATAATATAGAAATAATGATAAATTTAACTCTCGTTTACGGACACTCTCAGACACGGACACGGACAGCTGTTTCACAGTCCTAAAGCTTGCTTTACCTCCTGACTGCGGACAGAACTTGGTTTTCAAGACCTAATGTGTTACAAAAATAAAAAATTTAGTTTTGAGAACTGTACAGAAATTCCTTAAAACATGAAAGAAGACAATAAGGGTATCGTAGGCTACCACTAGCCCAGCCGGCTACCCCTGGATAGCTGGAAGTGGTGGATAAACAGAGTCATAAAATTTAACCTGTCTGATGGGTCCAAGGTTTCCGAAATCGTGAAATTGTATTCGACACATGATGGGGTTAGTAGATTTATTCTCTTCACTTCAATCAGTTGTTCTGTTTCGAGAGACATGGCACCTGAACGTAAAGGTTAAGTTGAAAACTGTAAATTACAGTACTGCATAACTGTAGACCTAGAATAAAATTGCATGGCACGGTACTGTATTTTCCTTTTTTGGTCTTATCTACTGTAGTTCAAAGTTACAAATAATTTACTGTAGTACAGTACACTGTATTTAGAATTAAACTACAATAATACATTTCATTTAAAGCATGAAGGGATATATATTGCATATTATAAATTTTCTGTTAGATTGGGGAGCCTCCCTCCTAACAAAGGACACCTCCCAGGTGCGGACAGATTGTTACGGCCCTTCGATGTCCGTAAATGAGAGGTTTCACTGTAATTGTTTACATGTGAAGAGTTCGCGCGAAAAACGATGAATGTCACAGTTATGTTAAGGTTGATGTCATTATCTAATTCAAGGGATCACTACGAAATTTAATGTTGTTCTTATGAAAAATGGTAAAAAGGAGAATTATCACCACGAATACTATAATCCTTTCCTTTATTTTCTATAGAAACAGCACTACATCTTGCAGTTATAGACTCAATTAGATCATTATCGAATCCTTAATGACATTCATCGTTTTTCCCGCGAACTCTTCATGTTAAATATATGCACCATCGTGTGTACAAAATAAACTACCGGTACCTAATTAGAGAACTCAGGAAGAGGAGTGTACATTCCTTAGAAGAAGAGAATTTAGATATTCGTGACAAATTTATTATCATACACGTACACGTACTGACGAAGCCGGTCTGTTGTTCACGCATGTCGTTCTTTGTAACATTTCGGTCGCACAGTTTGATTTCCGCGTGATGATCTGTGGGACCAGCCACTAATGTGGAAAAGGGAGACAGAGACAGTGAGTGGAGCTTGCAGTCCTAGGTTAATTTTAGTCTCGATGTCTGTCCAAAAAGCTCACGCACTGGGATCGTAGCTTACGTGACCGCAGTCTGAATGCACGAAAACTGTGAAAATAAACTTACAAATTGTCGGAATAGCATAATGTAACTCTTTGCCACGTAATGTCTGTGAAACAAATGCAACCGGCGGAAGTATACAGGACGATTCGTTGTTGTTTCTTATTATACGAAATAAAAAGAGTAGGCGTAAGTATTGCGACTCTACAGAAACTGATTTCTCGAGAATTTTTGTAGAAATCCATTTTATCAGCATGTGTCATACCGGAAAAATTTGTTCCTTGTCTGTCCTAAATTATTGGACGGATTTTGTTCATATTTAGTAACTATAAATTTGTTCATTCGATTATGAAAAGCGATTATTTTTAAAATAGAAGTAATGGGACATTATTTTGAAAATACACCAAATAGACATTTACTTAAAACAGACTCCTAACGACTTTTATAATTAATTTTATTTTTTGCGTAGGTTCATGTGAAGTTTGGACGCCATGTCTTCAAAAATATTTTAACGTTAAACGTGTATGCCCTTGACATTCGAGAAATCTGGCCACACTTCCTGTTAAAACATGACGTCATTAAAGGCTCATTCACAATGAAAATTAAACATAACGTAAACGTTAACTTAACGTTACAGTAAAATCAAGAAGTCATACCATAATTCACGATGGGAACATAAACATAACAGCAAACATACTTGGTAACCATGGAAACATAACAACGACGCCATTTCCTCATATTCTGTCGTATACTTCAGCGCTCCACGATTGTGTTCTGTTTGCAAATCACGTAAGCATAAGCATGAAAGTTTGGAGTTTGCAAACTTTCATGTTAACGTCTTACGGTAATGTTTATGTCAATGCTTATGTGAATCATTGTGAATGATCCCATTTAGTAGCCTGGGCGCAAACTTCTGTGTTTATGTTACGGTTATGTTTAATTTTCATTGTGAATGGGCCTTTTAGTACACCTTGGATGACTAGGATTATGATGTGTTTAAAGTAAAGGAATTTCGAATCTAGCCAGCCGTGGTGAAACATAAGAGGGGGAACAAATGTAACAGAAATAATTAATTGCATTGTTGTCTCTATACTAGGCCTCGTGAAATGAGAAAGCAGTTATTATATGAAGTAATTAACGAAAAGGTTTTGCCTCGTTAAATTTTATATGCAGGGAGTACAAAGACAGAAATGAAAATAAATAAATATCAAACTTAAATTTCAGATCTCAAACATCCTTACAATCTCAACCTTGCTCACAATAACAGTCACGAACAACATGAATGTTTCACGCAATTATAGGGATGCAAGGAATCGCATGTCACTTATTTGTGTGGATCATAAACTCGGGTTTTTAAAACTTCGCAGAAACATCAGACAGCAGACTTTGACATTTGGGACCATAAAACAAATGAATCAATACGCGAAAAATATTAAACATTTCAAATACATGGGTCATTGGGTCATTCAATAACACTGAACAACAAATTTTTACTTTTTGTCTTGCTCCGAAATAAAAATAGGTGAATATTACTAATATGTGTGCCCTAAATCTGAATTTAAAATTCAAATTGCTCCATCACGTACCATTTTGCGGGGAAAATTAATTGAATTTTTTTAATGACAAAACTTATTTGTTTCTAATTTTTCACTGCTACTGATAAAATTACAACTTACTAGGGATTCAAAATTCCTCATAATACTTGAAAAACGTGTACTGGATACAAAAATGATGTTACATAGTTTAAAACACAACAACAATAAAAATATTTCATGCATATAATGAGAAAAATCTCGGAATTTGAACTTACATTTAAAAGAATTTTCTGGATGACTTCTGTTTATAATTAGACCTGGAATTGTCTTTTACAAGGAACCAACAATAGTCAGCAAGCATGCTGGATGATGATCTTCCTTTATATCGCCTTTCCATTTCAGATTTTCTTGATGAAATCTTTGCCCATGCTCGTCGCTTACCGCTCCAAAGTTAGGAAGAAAGAAATCCAAATGAGAATGTAAAAAGTGTGTTTTGAAAGACATCTTACACTCCATTTTGTCATATGCACTTGACATGGTTTCCACAACAAGTTCTATTTAATTCTCTTCTAGAGTATTCCTAATTTTGCGCCGTTTTTTGGAACATCATCAATAACAGTCTTGGATTAGGCCTCCTGGCCTGTTCCACTTCCAGAAGAAAGTTGATCTTTCCATCTCTTCCTTGGTCTTCGGATGTCTCGTTTTCCATGAGATGTATAGTCCAATAGTCTCTCGGGTAACCTATTGTTGGGCATTCTTAATACATGTTCATACCAGTTGTTGCGGTAAGATTCTATAGTATCCGTAATGGCGGTGATATTAAATTCTGTTGGGATCTCAGCGTTCCTTTTATGGTCGTAAAGAGTATATCCTGCAAGAGGTCTTAGCAATCGCATTTCAGCAGCTTCTATTCTTCGAAGTTGTCCTTTCGTTAATGACCATGTCTCTAATCCATATAATAATGCCGGGACTGCCATAACTTTATAGAATTTCAAAAATTGTTTCTGGTCGAACTTTCTTTAATAGAGTTGATTTGATTGTCCTTAACAGTTGCTGAAATTTATGTAAATAATTTTATGATCGACCATGCCGAAATGTACTAATTATACACCTAGTAGCAGTCCTTTAATGCATGTCATTAAAGTACACCTACTCATTAAAGTACAGGTCTTCAGCCAATGATAACTCAGCTTACATGTGTTCAGCCAATGATAACTCAACTTACATGTGTTCAGCCAATGAGAAGTCAGCTTTGTACCGTTATAAAACCGCAAGTATCGATTATTCTCGGATATGCAATCGAAAGAGAATTAGCGAAAAGTCACGGAGGTTGAAATCCAATACTGTCTCAGAAGGTTATGTTCTGTTACTATAATAATTAGCGTTAATTGTAAATAATATTCAAATAAATTCAATTTGTCATCTCGTTTTTCAGTGTCGAATTCAGTAATCAAGGTTATAATATTATAATATTATCAAGTTTAACGGGATTATACATCAAGGTCAATGACATTATTGTTCCTCGGAAAAAATCAATACTTTCGCGTCTGCGCACATCTCACAATTCACGACCTAGAACAAGGTCACTTCCGATCTTGTCAGATACAAATAAAATGTATACATCTGAATACCGGTAATTTCAAGTTAGAAATATGGTCGAGCATAAAAAGTCGTATGAAACTCGCCTATAATGGTAATTAAGAAGCTCGTATGAAAATTATGAAACTCGCTTGCGCTCGTTTCATAAACATCCATACTCGCTTTCTTAATTACTATCATTATAGGCTCGTTGCATAATGTACTATTACGTAATTTGTTACAAAGATAGTTGATAAGTTTGCTTCATTTCAGATGCTTATCAATTATTATGATGATCCCTAAATATTTAACTCGGAAGATTAATTTATAATTGGACAATTACAGCTTATTGTTTCCTGTGGCAACGTTAAATCCCTATTCATATACCCAGAAAAACACACAATAGGTGTAGTCTTTCCACCTCTATCTTCGATGTCCAAGGTTTCTTCTACAAGGTTTTATGTTCTCTCCATTTTCAGACATCTTTTTAACGTCCACAAGTCTATGAGAATTTGTCCCAATCATCGAAACCTTCGTGCATAATGTTATTCTTGGACGAGTTCATTGTCCTCTGTTTATTGACACGTTCACCAATACCCCGACAGACATGGAAGTAGTCCAAAGAAAACGAAACTTCTTCAAGCTAATGTGTAGGCAGGGTATAATATAATTATCATCTACTGCATGTGTCAGCTCAGACGAAGTGCACGTTCGATTTCTGACGAGGAGATTGCAAATTTATCCTTGCTGAAGGGCGTGTTTATTAATACGTATAATACGACAAGGCAGTACTTTATGCAGAATTACTATTCAGAGTTGATGAGATCGGTTAGGAATAAATCAAGCGCTAATGGTTAGTGAATAAAGGAACTGACGTTATTGTAAAAGCTAAGAGATGATGTGGGGTTAATGAAGTGTTGATGGATTAAGAATGAAGGATATCGAAATACTTGAGGAAACTGTAAGATGATTTAGGGTTAATAAAGCGACGATGGATTTAGAATAGATAGAACTGAAGTTATTGAAGAAAGTATGAGATGATATGAGATTAATGAAGTGTTGATGGATTAAGAATAAAGGATATCGAAGTAGTTGAAGAAACTGTAAGATGATTTAGGGTTAATAAAGCGACGATGGATTTAGAATAGAGGGAACTGAAGTTATTGAAGAAGCTATGAAACGACAAGTGATTAATGAAATGTTGATGGATTAAGAATGAAGGATATCGAAGTACTTGAAGAAACTGTAAGATGATTTAGGGTTAATAAAGCGACGATGGATTTAGAATAAAGGAAACTGAAGTTCTTGAAGAAAGTATGAGATGATATGAGATTAATGAAGTGTTGATGGATTAAGAATAAAGGATATCGAAGTAGTTGAAGAAACTGTAAGATGATTTAGGGTTAATAAAGCGACGATGGATTTAGAATAGAGGGAACTGAAGTTATTGAAGAAGCTATGAAACGACAAGTGATTAATGAAATGTTGATGGATTAAGAATGAAGGATATCGAAGTACTTGAAGAAACTGTAAGATGATTTAGGGTTAATAAAGCGACGATGGATTTAGAATAAAGGAAACTGAAGTTCTTGAAGAAAGTATGAGATGATATGAGATTAATGAAGTGTTGATGGATTAAGAATAAAGGATATCGAAGTAGTTGAAGAAACTGTAAGATGATTTAGGGTTAATAAAGCGACGATGGATTTAGAATAGAGGGAACTGAAGTTATTGAAGAAGCTATGAAACGACAAGTGATTAATGAAATGTTGATGGATTAAGAATGAAGGATATCGAAGTACTTGAAGAAACTGTAAGATGATTTAGGGTTAATAAAGCGACGATGGATTTAGAATAAAGGAAACTGAAGTTCTTGGAAAAATTATGAGGATGATATGAGATTAATTAAGTGTTGATGGATTAAGAACGAAGGATATCGAAGTACTTGAAGAAACTGTAAGATGATTTAGGGTTAATAAAGCTGCGATGGATTTAGAATAAAGGAAACTGAAGTTCATGAAAAAATTATGAGGATGATATGAGATTAATGAAGTGTTGATGTATTAAGAATAAAGGATATCGAAATACTTGAAGAAACTGTAAATTATTTGGGGTTAATAAAGCGGCGATGGATTTAGAATAGATAGAACTGAAGTTATTGAAGAAGCTATGAAATGATAAGTGATTAATGACTTGTTGATGGATTAAGACTAGAGGACTGCTTGAAGAAACTGTAAGATGATTTGGGGTTAATAAAGTGACAATGGATTTAGAATAGAGGGAACTGAAATTCTTGAAAAAATTACGAGATGATATCAGATTAATGAAATGTTGATGGATTAAGAATAAAGGATATCGAAATAGTTGAAGAAACTGTAAGATGATTTGGAGTTAATAAAGCGACGATGGATTTATAATAAAGGAAACTGAAGTTCTTGAAAAAAATTATGAGGATGATATGAGATTAATGAAGTGTTGATGGATTAAGAATAAAGGATATCGAAGTAGTTGAAGAAACTGTAAGATGATTTAGGGTTAATAAAGCGACGATGGATTTAGAATAAAGGAAACTGAAGTTCTTGAAGAAATTATGAGGATGATATGAGATTAATGAAGTGTTGATGATTAAGAATAAAGGATATCGAAATACTTGAAGAAACTGTAAATTATTTGTGGTTAATAAAGCGACAATGGATTTAGAATAAAGGATATCGAAGTAGTTGAAGAAACTGTAAGGTGATTTGGATATGAAGAGTCCACTGCAAGAATGATGGATGTCATTTGGAATACATTTTGCAGGAGAAGCGATTGAAAGTTTGAATGCTTAGCGCTCAAAGCTTAACTGTGATTTTCCGATCATTACTGGACAATGACTATCAGTGTTAATGCCATATAACACTCTATGTACACTATATGTCTTAAGCCATGCATTGACAGTCTTGGTTCATTTTCGACAAAAAAGTGACATCCATCATTCTTGCAGTGAACTCTACAGTATATTAAAGCGACGATGGATTTAGAATAAAAGAAACTAAAGTTTTGAAGACATAATCAGATGATAAGGGATTAATGGATCGATAATGAATTGAAAATAAAGAAAACCGAAGTTTTGAAGAAAATATGACATGATTTGGAGTTATAAAGTGACGATGGATTGAGAATAAAGGAACCTGAATCGATGAAAATGGAGAATAAAAGAAACTGCAGTTTTTTTAAGTAATTATCAGATGATAAGGTATTAATGAATCTATGATAAATTGAGAATAAAGAAAACCAAAGTTTTTGAAGAAAAATTATGACATAATTTGAGTTAATAAAGTGATGATGAAACAAACTGAAGATTTTGAAGAAATTAAAGGTTAACGAAGTGATGATGAATTGAGTCGGTCATTTGTAAAACCATATGACTCCATATTTTTACGAAAATGAGTTACCGGTACTGTAGCAAGCACTATCATTTCCAGTCGAAATAACATTAGTTCAATCATTACTAAATATTTTATACAATCTTAAAATATTGAGTTCCTTTCAAAACCTCATAAGTCCTGGATTCATGTGATTTTAACGCTTAAAGCCATGATGCACCAATGTCCTATCATGTACTTCTTTGTCAAGATGTTGGACAGTGAGTGTAGTTTCAAGAGTTCTGTAGAAGTAAAAATACGCAAAAATATGTCTTTAACAGAGATTAATATAAAAGAGAGAGGATAAAGCATTGCAAGGATAAGGGTCTCTCAAGTACTAATCACAGAAGCAAGGAGAATCATGCATGTAAGTACAGTACAATTGTTTATTTTATGTTATCTGCTTGAAGTTTGGTGGGAATGTGTTATATTGCCACAGTGATCTCGTTGCTAGTCCAGTCAACGAGAAGCATTTATGTGAAATTAAGTAGGGTTATGATCAGAAACATGGCATAGCCATTAATATTGTCCTTTTTGTTGATTTCGGGTGCAAGCAACAGTGTTGTATGAAAATACCTGTTTTCAGTATTTCTAATTAGGATACTTTCAGACACGGAAATGTACTTTTAAGCACGCTAATTTATGGATGCGGAAATCAATGACTTTTCGATACTAAAATGAGAATCGTATATTTTTTTGCGAAACTTATTTTCTGTGACTCATGTGGTTTTACAAATGGCCGATTCAATTGATAATAAAGGAAATCAAAGTTCTGGTAGAAACTGTGATATGATATGGGATTAATAAAGCGATGATGAATTGAAAATAAGGGGGAACTGAAGTTTTTGAAGAAAGTCGAGTCTGGGACTCTCAAAATACTGACGAGGACGCTGAGTTGCGGACCTCGAAGAGGGATGGACGATTGATGTGGATTTTTTAGGGATGTTTACTGTATTCAGCTTCGGTTCTGTGGAATTCCAAAGATAATGTAGCAGTCTAAGCTGCCTGTACTGGCTCCGCTATATTCGGAGCTGAAATGCCGCCCTTAGGATCATTCACTGATACCGTTCTTTCCTTCGGAAGATTCTGCAGTCATTTAATGCATCCAATTGATCTGTCTGTACCTGGACGGACATTCGCCCGCCTCACAGACTTGGTATAATGAAAATAAGGGATACTGAAATCATTGAAGTGATAAATAGGTATTCCAGAGTCTCTTTGTCTACTAGGTTCCAATAAAGACACTCTGTATGCGACTTTTTTTTATTATCCTGTTTTGATGTCTTGCGCAATTCCAGCCATGTGGCCAGGGAATCCCGCCAAGCATGAATGCCTGTTGTTCGTATTTTTTTTTAAGACGAACCAGGCCACAGTTCAATCTAACCGAAAAATGTGTAGTACGTGAGCATTTAATTCTGTCGCTTCAGTGATGGATATGTCGTCGTGTATATGCGAGACTGTGTCCCGTCTTGGTAGTTAATTGTTAGGTACTATATTTGAGATACTTCTGCAGAACAGAGGGACCGATATAAATATACATCTCGTAAACAAAAAGAGGCACAGAGTTGGCTCGAGACGGAAGACCGAAGGCTGAAACAAGGTCTCGTAGTTCAGTGTGCTGCCCCGGAACTATTTGTTTACGACTCGCTTCCTCAATTCTCCCGTTTTCGCGTTACCGGAGAAATGTAGCGTCGTCTTTCTGTTGATATTATAGCTGTAATCCGTTCAGTTCTCCGGTTTTTAGCACTTTGCGTCAATCTGTACGTAATACAATATCAGGGGCCTATTCCACAAAGGTATGGTGTTGTATATTACAAGTAAATTCTCTAGTAAGCAGTAAAAATACTAGAGTTTCTATTCCACAAAAGACTTTTCTACAGTAGTACTTTACCCCTCCATACTTAGAAATTACCAATGAAGTTCCATGATTGTGTTCCACAAAAGTACTAGTATTTGTAACTTACTAGTGAATTGTAGAATATTCTCTATCAGTGAAAGCACAAGAAATGACAAAGAGGGTGTCACAAACCACCCAATGGGTATCCTTAGCTTCCCAAAACATAAATTAATACTTGCCTAACATAAACAGGTCCATAGAAGCGCACAGTAATATTATAATTTGTAATATGGTTTTAATATTTCACATTTATTCAATTGTTGTGTTTTTTTTTTTTTTTTTTTTTTTTTTTTTTTTTTGCCCGGCAGTGTATTAAGATATATTTTGATAAATACGTGCTATAGAACACCTTTTCTTGTTTCTATTTCCTTCAAAAGAAATAATTTCATCTACTTTGACATCATTTAAATAATTTTTCAGCGTTTCTAAGGGTACGTACACGTTGGAGTGACGATAAACGATAAAAGAAGCAGCGATGCTATATCAGAGAGAATTGAAGCATGTATTGTCATTGAGGTGTGCATATTGGAGTAACGATAAAAGCGAAGATACACGATAAAAGCGACGAAAAAGAAAAATTCCATTTTTTTCGCTCTTGTCGTTCATAGGATCTCTGATTAAGATAATATTAATCTGTATAATGACCGGTGGTTATCAATATATCTGAATATTAATCGATTTATTATTATTCCGATATATTAAATTAATTATCATGGATATTGACAAATTGATCAGTTGTGTATTTATTCGTGATCACAAGAACCAATCACATCACAATGAATCTATAATAAGCTTTGGGATGAGAAACGGGTTCAATTTTGTACGTATTTAAGTTATATTAACCTTGAACCTAGCAGCTGATATTTCCTATATATCTTCTTTCATTAAGTGGATGCATAGAATATCTTCTACTGATAAATCAAATCAAAATGTTCGCTTCCCGCGTCCTCGTTGCTCCGATATGAACATTTGATTCTTTGATAATACCAAAGCGTCGTTTCTTTTATCGTTTATCATTGCTCCAATGTGTACGTACCCTAATTTCGTAACAATTAAGTTTGGGAGTGAAGAACATTATTAGTGGCATCTGTTGGTTAATATGGAAAGCTACTAAGGAGCATTATGCGGGGATCACGGAAGAACATGATGATTTTATTTATTTATTTATTTATTTATTTATTTATTTATTTATTTATTTATTTATTTATTTATTTATTAGCCGTACCCGTGCGCTCCGCTGCACCCGTTAGAAATAAATATAAAGTAATTACATAATTAAAATAGGACATTTGATCCAGGGAACATTCGTGTTTGATAGAAGGATGAATCGTTTAATATGTTACTTAATTTAAATTGCATCCAAATAATTAAAATGCGATCATTTTGGTCCAGAGACACTCATTTGGTGCAATGACAATTCCTTTAACATGTTTCTTAATTTTTATTACATGCAACCATAGTTTAATGAAGATTGACATCATTTAGATTTAATGTGTATATTTTATTTTACTTGTTATAGGTTTCCATTGAATTATGGTAATAACTTAATTTTAACCCTTGTTTTCTACGTATTCAGTAAATGGCGCTTGGCCCACTATGGTTGTGAACCCTTCAAATAGCTTAAATTATATTATATAATAATATATTATATTATATTATATTATATTATATTATATTATATTATATTATATTATATTATAGACATATTATATTATAGTGTATTATATTATATTATATTATATTATATTATATTATATTATATTATATTATATTATATCAGAAGTTACTGTAATAACATTATAGCATTATGTCCATCTAGAGAAACTACACTTTCCAATGGTGAAATAATAATTAATTATACAAATCGTTTAATTTAGCTTCCGATATTACTTCATACAAACATAGAAACATTCTCTGTAGGCTGTCTTTCATATCTTTCGATTGTTGCTGTCCAAGGCCCCTTATAGACGAAGTCATTTGTTTTTTAATTCATTACACGGCCTTAGATGGCAGTTATTTTAATTTTAAAACTCATTTATCTCCTTAAATATTAGTCCTATCAAAATTTTTCAAGGAATAAAACTTATCGAAAATTATTTTTGAAGAAACTTTTGTTATGCAACATTTTTCACAAAAATCAATAATAGGCGAGATATTTCGATTTATTTAATTCAGGCTCCCTTATAACCTCCCTTTTAAATAATGTATTTTGAATGCCATATAGCCTAAAATCTAAGTTACAACGAACTTAATTTATATTCCAATTTTCATCGAAATCCGTTCAGCCATTATTGCGTGAAAAGGTAACAAACATACAGACAGACAGACAGACATACAAACAGAAATTTCAAAAAAGCGATTTTCGGTTTCAGGGTGGTTAATTATATATGTTAGGACCAATTATTTTTGGAAAATCGAAAATTACCAGAAAAATTTCGGCTACAGATTTATTATTAGTATAGATTTATTACTTGTGTCCTGTACAACAGCCAAAGGCCAAATGGTAATAATAATAATAATAATAATAATAATAATAATAATAATAATGATAATAATAATAATAATAATGAATTTTTTTCATTATTGAAGAGGTAAACTAAAATAAATAACATTGCAGGGTTACGAAATTCATAAAATCTACGAATCTTTCCTGTCAAACCTAGCGGTACCTTAAAATAGCCTACATTACGTTTAAAGAGACGAACATTACCCAATTCGATGAATGAAATACGAAGATAACCAGCTGCTTCATCGTGGCTAACTAGAAAGCCACGTGCTTCATGTTATGACGTAGTATGTTTATTGATACGACGTCACTAGTAGCGATTTCTAGGCCTACATAGGTTACAATGAACTTGAAGCACATGTTTTAAAATATTATGAAATCTTTAGCAATATGAAACAGTCTTTGGCAAATCATTTTTAATATTGACCTATCTGTGACAGATTTCCTTGAATGTTGAATTGTAAGAAAAATTTGATCATGTATAAGCAGCTTTACACAGGCCTACACACAAAATGAAGTTAAAAAGCTTGCTACTTATTTTCTTATTGCACTAAGTAAAAAATAAAGTAGGTCTATTTTGATGCTACAAAACTTATAGCATTGAAGATTCAAGACAAAAGGTTAAGAAATAATTAACAAAATTTCTGCATGCCGGTACTTAGACCTTCTACTAATTTGATGTATTATTGTATTGTATTTATTAACATTCCATGGTATTCATACATTGCTTTACAGCTAGAATATGGAACAAGTCAAAAAAATTAATACTATTATAAACTCTTAATTTATAGTCACAGTCTAGATGAAATATATACAGAAGAGATGTACAATATAGTCTACTAGTACAACACAAAGTTTTAGTATCAATTTCATGAAGTGTTATTGAATGTCATGAATTCACCTACAGAATAGAAGGCGTGAGAAATTAGGTACTTCTTTAATTTGGCCCTAAATAATCTTATGTTTTGAGTTTCATTTTTTATATCGATAGGGAGGCTATTAAAAATTTTTACTGCCATATAACGCACTCCTTTTTGATAGCACGATAGACTTGCCGATGGAGTATTGAAGTCATTTTTGACGTGTATTTATGCTATGAACTGTTGAATTAGTTACAAAGTTTTCACGATTACATACGAGGAAGATTATTAATGAAAAGATATACTGACAAGCCATGGGCATTATTTGTAGTTTTTTGAAAATAGTCCTACAAGACTCCATAGATAAATGAATAAGTTTAAGCTCATAAATTGAATAATCTGCTTACTGCGTATTCTGTATCTTTGCATACCATTTCACTTGTTCCACAACTCGAAGTTATGTTGGTATTAAAGTCTATGAAATACAATAAACGAAATTAAGTAAAAAAGTGACAGGTAGTTTGGGAAAATTCCTGTGATTGCATGTAACGTCTATAATAATTATAGGATATTAGGATAACTTTTTAGTAGCCTATTTTACGACGCTGTATAAAAATCTCAGGTTATTTAGCGTCTGAATGGGATGAAGGTGATAATGCCTGTGAAATGAGTCCGGGGTCCGGTACCGATAGTTACCAAGTATTTGCTCATATTGGGTTGAGGGAAAACCCCAGAAAAACCTCAACCAGGTAACTTGCCCCGACCGGGATTCGAACCCAGGCCACCTGGTTTGGCGGCCAGACGCGCTAACCGTTACTCCAAAGGTGTGGACCATTAGGATAATAGAATTAGGATAAATACAGATACTGTCTCATAATTAGAGTCATGCATTTGGTTACTTTGAGTACAAGTTAGATGCACATGGATCATACTAGCTTTGCTTGCAGAAGAGAGCTTGACTCGTTTGTCCGCCCCGTTTTGTGCTTATTCGTATAGGGCAGTATAGGCACTGAACAAAGAGAATGCTACTCACTTACAAAATATACTGTCATGTGTATTTAAAACAAACAACATATTTATTTAAAGCCATCTTATGGACAACAGAAGATTATTCTCACAAAAAGTAAAACGCATCTAGATTCTAGATAGGAATACTTTTTTTTTCTACAATATAATTTTTCAGCTAAAAAGTAAAAGCCAATGCTCAATATTTTTCGTCTATTTACAGAGTTTTGAATTTTGAAATAGCACTTTTTAAAATAAAACATAAGATTACAATATATTTCTGTTTTTTTTTGGCGGAAATATAAACATGATAAAAAGAACAGGATTATTTTGAAACACGGAAAAAGTATAATGAAAAATATTATTATCTATAGTAATCTCAGACCTAGAGTGATATTTATTAGGACTATTTCGTGAATAAAATAAAAATGTAAATAATATATCCCTAAAATCCGCTCACAAAATGTTAATAATTGTATATTTATGAATACTTAACCTATTCAGACATTGTAAAGTCGAATAACGATTACTGTAATAAAGAACTTGAATGTTATTCAGTAATGCCAATTGAGAACAGCGAAATACAGGTTTAAAAATATTAATTACATGTACTGCGCTTTTCTCTTGTTATTATAACAGAAATACGTTTTCATTAACTGCTGAAATCATAATTTAATTTAAACATATTATAGTATAATTACAAATAACCTGATTAATACATTAATTAAATGAACAATTGTTATGAAGGAGTGTCATTTTCTTTAGATACAATGGACATGGAATTAGAAGATGAAGATGTAGATGTGGAAGTAGGATTACGTACTTTATTTAGTACAATGGATTTATGCTCATCGATTTACGTGGAAACATTTGGCGACATTGACTAAATAAAAGAACGTCCATGCGATAAATTGATAGTGATAAATTGAGCTGCAGACATTATCGCGATGTATGACTGTGATTGGTTGAAATTCAAAATTTCATTACACTTCATTGGCCGAAAATGGAACGACGTCATATATTAAACGAAATAATCTTTTAACACCGATGTTTAGTTAATCAATTCGTAAAACTCATTAAACTTATATACCATGTTTGGTCGTATATAAAGCTAACTTTCAACGAATAGGGGCGATCTCCTTCACAAACGTCATCTATAATTTCCTCCAAAATCAGGAGTGCAGTCTGTTCAGCCATGAATAACTAAGCAGATGATGTTTATGCATCATACGTGACCTCGATTTTGATTTTACTGTCGTATCTGTTTTTAGGCTTTCCATAACGTCAGAGTAATAAATTTTGTACACTAAGCAGAGAACTTTCTCATGTATTTCACAATATTGTAAGGATAGCAACAATTCACTGTAGAAGAATTATTAATTCTCTATTATTTCTTCGTATTGCCGATAGTACGGTAATATATTATCTTTCATCATTGCAGTGAAACTTCGATACTTTGCTGTACTACAGACAGTGAGAGAAAAAATTACTTAAATGATAAAAACTAACCTCTAACTTATAAATTTGACATACTTATTCCGATAAGTTATGGTAACTCAAGAGAGTTCTATGAAGAACAGTTGGAAGAAGAGAAGTTTGTTTTCAGGAAGGGAAGCAATTGGACTGCGATACCTAGAGAGTACATATTTGTGGACTTAGAAAAGGCGTTTGACAGAGTGGATTGGAATAAACTGATGGTGATCCTAAAGGAAATTGGCTTGGATTGGAAAAAGAGGAGGATGTTCAGTAACCTTTATATAAAACGAGTTAAAGTCACGATAAGAAAAGAAATGTCAGAAGGAAGTGAAATAGGAAGAGGAATTCGTCAAGGCTGCCCTTTATCACCTACCCTGTTAAACATCTATTTGGAGGATTTAGTGAAGAACTGTTTTCAGAACATGGGAAGAGTAGGAGGGAGTATAAAGTGTATAAAATTTGCTGATGATATAGTGTTGTTAGCAGAAGAGGAAATGATACTAAGGGATATGACAGCTGTGAGGAGTATGATATGAAGATAAATGCAAACAAGACGAAGACCATGGTTATCGGAAGAAAAGTAAAGCAGATAAAGGTACAAGTATCCCCGTAACATGCCATGAAGGCACTTGGGGGGGCATGGAGGTAGAGCCCCATGCTTTCCATGACCTCGGCACTAGAATGAGGTGGTGTGGTCGGCACCACGCTCTGGCCGCCTTTTACCCCCGGGAAAGACCCGGTACTCAATTTTATAGGAGGCTGAGTGAACCTCGGGGCCGTTCTGAAAGTTTGGCAACGAGAAAAAATCCTGTCACCAGCTGGGATCGAACCCCGGACCTTCCAGTCCGTAGCCAGCTGCTCTACCAACTGAGCTACCCAGCCGCCAAGTAAAGCAGGTAAACTTGCGAATTCTAAATGAGGCAATAGAGCAAGTGGTTATCTTCAAATACTTGGGGTGTACTATAAGCAATAACATGAGCTGCTGCCAGGAAGTCAAAAGGAGGATAGCAATGGAAAAGGAAGCTTTTAATAGAAAAAGAAGCATCTTCTGCGGACCTCTGGAAAAAGAACTAAGGAAGAGACTAGTGACGTGCTTTGTGTCGAGTATGGCATTGTATGGGTCAGAAACATGGACATTACGACAAAGTGAAGAGGAGCGACTAGAAGCATTTGAAATGTGGATACGGAGAAGAATGGAGCGTGTGAAGTGGACAGACAGAATAAGAAACGAAGCTGTGTTGGAAAGAGTGGGCGAAGAAAGAATGATGCTGAAACTGATCAGGAAGAGGAAAAGGTAGTGGCTGGGTCACTGGTTGAGAAGAAACTGCCTTCTGAAGGATGCACTGGAAGGAATGGTGAACGGGAGAATAGTTCGGGGCACATCGGATTCCACAATTACCAGATACAAAATCAGCGCGTAACAAGAGTCAGCTTTGCTAAATTTGTCTGAATGATATTGTAAGATCTGAAGTTCTGTTATTGTCACAACTTTCAGAGTTCAGTGGTTGGCAAAGAGTATCACGAATGACCTTCGGGGTTTCATTTTAAACAGAAGTGAGCAAGCGAGAGAGAATAATAGAGTTCAATAACTAGATTTACATTGTGTATTTTACTGACACGTTGTAAGCACTGGGGTAATTTTAGAGCAGAGGGTTATGATCACAATGACATAAGTTACGGGCGTCAGCTGTGTTTACAAAAATCTAACAAACTTCATTCATTTGTTACTGTGTATAAATAGTTTCCTTTTATCTCAGTTGGTCTTTTCCAAAAAGATTATTACATGTTGTAATCAATTCCATTACCTTTCTGAAGGATGTCGAATAGTTAATCCAAGTTACATATTAGCCTATAGTGTTTCGTTATACGGTAGATTTTGGAGGCTTACATTCAATACGAGAGAAAATAGTGATTGAGAGATAAATTTGAAAACAGATTAATAAATTCAAATATCTTTGTTTTACGTTATTTTACCTATAGAATGAAGAATTTTACAAAAATTAGTCAATGTAATTGTAAATATCTATATCGAACAATCAAGAAAAGACTGAAGAAAACTCCTAAAGAAATTTAACAAAGTAAAGGCAGTTTCGGTATACCGTTAAGGCTGGTTCACAATAAACTGGGAATGAAAACGACAACGAGAACGAGAACGGAAATAATGTTAAAATAAGTGTATTTAAATGTGAGCGTTCACAATAGTTAATTGTGAATGCTCACATTTAACTACATTTATTTTAACAATATTTCCGTTCCCGTTCTCGTTGTCGTTTTCATTCCCGGTTTATTGTGAACCAGCCTTTATGGTTCTTAATTTTGGACTGTGACAAAAGAAAATTAACAGAGAATAGAGACAATTGAAATAAGATTCCTGAGGAAGGTAATGAGCTATAGACTTTCGGCGAAGAAATTGCTGGTTGAACCACGATTTCGAGAGTGTCTTTTCGTGAATGCGTTTATATATGTTTTAAAGAAGTCCCCTGCAATGGCTGAATGGTCAAACCTCCAGCCTGTCCGGGTTCGAGTCCCAGTTCAGGCCTGGGACTTTTCATTGCAAAATTCATAGTGACATTTGTGTCGGAAAAGATCAGAGTTGGAGTTTTTCTCGGGGTTATCCCGTTTCCCCATATTAGGCATTCACATCATTCCGTCAAAAATTCTTCATTCTGTCATCATTCCATAGTATTCGCCGAACGCCGACTTGCTACGCACGGATAGGGCTGACCTAGGGACGAGTGGGGTTGTCTGCTCGAAACCTGGGTATGCAGCAAACCTCAGTGTAGTCAGCCGGTGTGGGTTTGTGAATGCGCCTAGCTTAAGGGTTAGCGCAATAGATCTTGAAAGGTCACAGTGCTGAGTCGCAATGCCCGTGTCGAAAGTCATGTTTGAAAGAATAAATGTAGGAAACTTATAGAGAGTGAACCGTAAATAATGTCATTAGTTTCTGGGGGTTATTCCTTGAGGTATTAAAAATAAAGTTAATACAATTTTGCTCGTTTTTGCTTCCTTTTCCAGATAAAAGTTCTTTCATATGAAACATTTCATAGCTTGTTTTGGGAGAGCCATTGACTTAATTCCCAATATGCTCAGTCAGTATAAAAGTGCAGTGTATTATGATAATAAATGATTGAAAGAACTTTTTTAGTTTTGTCCTTCAAATCTGCAGAAATTTGATTCGAACTAATGTAAAATTGAAAAATTCCTTTGCAGAACGACTAATGTGAACTTAATTTCATTGTTGTTGCTTTTATTAAATGATACATGTTTGTAGTATGCTATAGTTTGGTTAAGATGGCATACTTGATATAATAATCGAAAGTATACAATATACAATCGATACTGTGGAATACTCGAGGTGGGTCCCATATAAATAACTACGTCTTTGGTCCTATAATGCATATGATCCCCTAAATGTAATTATTGTACTGAAGAGAACACTGGAGAAAACGTCCTACGAAATTGAATGAATTGCAGTCCCGGTATACCATTATGGCTCTGAATTTTGGACCATAACAAAAGTACATTAACAGAGAATAGAAAAAAAAACACTGAAATGAGATTCCTGAGAAACGTCACGCGTTGTAGACTTTGAATGAAAAAATTGCTAGCGGAATCACTGTTCCGAGAGTACTTTTCCGTGAATAGGTACGTCTACTACTCTCGTATTCTGTTTAAGAACTCATTAGAGCGTTTATTTGTTACCTTTTATAATACAACGAGTGCTAATAGTTTCTCGATAATTGAATTGAGCTTAATTGAGCATGAGTTTAGAAGCTCAAAATATTACAGAGAAAACATCAAGCACGAATTGTTTTCAGTGAGCTAATCCCGATGCGAGAGAGATGCCATAATATAATCATGGTATTCATGTTCATGGCAGTGACTTCTTTCATCTTCGTAAAACACAAATGTTATTACCTTTATTGCAAGGAGAACAAAGCGGATATCTGAAATTTAATTTATTTAAAAACAACTCAACATTTCAGGTTAAGCAACATAATGAACCGCCATTAATCAATAGCAGAATGCATGTTTTCTCCACCGTAATTGAATGAACCAGAGATGGTAGGAATAAATAAATGAATTACGATGAAAGTTATATACATAATGCTTAAGTATAGGTTTTTAACATTATACTTATGGTTATAGGTCTAATAATTTTATTGACTCCTTTTTTTTTTTTTTTAAACTCTTATTTGTTAGTACCTGAGAGGATAAAAAGAAAGGAGGGAGCACTCCAAGCAAATATGCAATTATATCGGTGCGACGGATATGACGTCAAACTACACCTTCTATGCCCCATAATCATCCGCGAAATATCACCAGTCGCCAAATATTCTATTGCTACAATCGGTTTCGGTCATGCGTAAACGGCTTAGAATGGATGTGGAGGTAACAGGAGTATTAGCAGATTATTATATCAATGTACATTTCACTGTATATTTATTAAAAGTGTTATGGTTGTGACATGGACTGAACATTTCATTTCCACATTCTTTCTTTCATCAAGAAGGATGTTGGAACTCCTTCATATGTAAAAGCATAGGAGGACATATCAACGGACATATCCTATAGTTGAGCCGAACAGAATATTAGCTTATTAAAAAAAAAAAAAAGTAACACTTGCTGAACTTGACTACACTTTTTAAATATTCACAACAACATGAAACAATTTGTAATCATAATAATATGAACAAAACAGCTGATAAACACACCGGAAAAAGAAATGAACTATGGGTAATTTGACGACCATACTAGTACACCTTTCTGGTTCCACCGTTTCAAGCTTATGGCCCAGAGTTAGTTAGTACTTTCATACGAACCGCCAATAATGAACAGAAATATGCATGAGTACAGGCTTACTATAGAAGCAGAGATGATGATGAAAAAATGAACGTAGGATAAACAAATGAACGTAAGATAAAAAAATGATCGGTTATTAATTTTAGAGCACCATGCTATGTACTATCAGTATAATCAGATTCTCATAGATCAATCGAGTAGCAATGAGCTGGTTGAATGGCTGTATGGCGCTCGCTTGGAATTACCTATACATTATTTAAATTCTTATTTACTAAACACATCTTGCCGTCAGCATAGTCCACACGGTAATTAAATCAAATCTCTCTCCGAATGTGCGCTCAACCATGAGTTTAATTCCCGCTTGGGCTGATTGGTTGGATTTTCTCAAGGTTATTCCTAACTGTTTGGCGAATACCAGGTAATCCCTGAGCGGATCCTAGGGCTCAACTCGTCAAATATCACCTCACTATCACCAATTTCACCGCCGCTAAATATGTATCCGGTGCTAAATGTTGATACAGAGTCATTAAAACATGCCCTATCTTTCCGTCCTCATCTGCTTACAGCAAAGTTGGATTTTGTTAGGGCTGCATCATGCTTATGGATTTCTGTCCCGCAGTCTTCTCATGCAGAATTGCGCCACACGCACGTCCGCTGAAGACATTGAAATGTGACTAATGGCCGTACAACTCGACTTAACCCACACCGACATACACTTCCCTCGAGCCCACTGGATCCAAGGAAGAAACTATTCTTGTCGCGAAACAAAGCCAAGCTCCGACCGCCACCACGTTGCTTGCCTGAACTAATGCCAGCAGCATTCACAGATGTAACCTGGATTTGCAACCTTATACTCTCAAGGAGGTTCAGTGATTCGATTGAGTGTGGGAGCCGAGTGATGCACATGTTCCACTTTCTTATATGCCAGGCATAAGGAGGAAACCAGCGAATAGGGATTATAAAGAATGGACACTTCGCGTCGGTACCTTTGATGTAACCGGACTGATTTCAATGATCTTCAAGCCAGCTAGAGCGTGAGATTCTGCTTTCTCCCTAGAGTTGACGCTGACATCACACCAGCTAGCAGTAGACACAGCGGAAATATATCACATATAATTAATACATCTAGGTACATTATGTACTCAAATAAAATAAATTGGATCCATAAAATAATAAATCAGTCATTAACTGTAATGTCTAGACTCTAGAGTTCCTTTACAATGAGAGTTGAGACGTTGACCCCAACAACAATTAAAATACGTAATGATTTGATAGCACTGAAAATGGAAAAACAAAACTCTTATGAGAAGTAAAACCATATACTTATATTATATTATATACAAATATTAAACGAATTTGATACTTAATTTTATAATGTATTATACAGGGTGTTTCAAAAATACGGGGCATAATTTCAGGTATGTATTTCCCACATGTAGACAATCAAAATAGTTCATTACAACATGTGTCCGGAAATGCTTTATTTCCGAGTTATGGCCTTCACAACATTGAAATTCACCGGAACCATACCTCATGTTTAAGAAGACACTCCACTGATCAATCGTCAACACATTCACTTCTTGCATGATGGCTCTCCTGCACACTTCAGTCGTACGGCTCGCCGGTACTTGGATCGAAGGTTTCCTGATCGATGGATAGGTAGAAGTGGCCCAATTGCTTGGCCTCCACGCTTACCTGATCTGAACCCTCTCGATTTCTACTTGTGGGGCCATTTAAAATCCTTGGTTTATTCGTCTCCGGTGCCTGATTTGGAGTCCCTTCGGAATCGAATTGTGGCATGTTCTGAGGACATCCGCAATACTCCTGGAGTTTGGGATCGTGTTCACAGGTCAATGAGACATCGATGTGAGGTCTGTATTCAAGCAGGAGATGGACATTTTGAACATCTTCTGTAATGACAACGACCTGCGGAAAGAAAAACGTTCCGGTGAATTTCAGTGTTGTGAAGGTCATAACTCGGAAATGAAGCATTTTCGGACACATGTTGTAATGAACTATTTTGATTGTCTACATGTGGGAAATACATACCTGAAATTATGCCCCGTATTTTTAAACGCCCTGTATTATTTTATAATATAATTTATTATATCTGAAATATAAAAAAAATATTATTACAACTAGTTCGTCACTGATAAATAAGGAAAAACTGTTAACTTGAATTTATTTGAAGCAAAGCGTTACTGGATTATGCAATAAGGTAGGCGATGTTTGAATCCTGTGTCTCAACTCTATTCTCAATTATTATCTTAGCCTATGCTCGATTACACTAACCTCTAGCGCTTGAAAGTAGAACTAAACGCTGGCGCACAGAGAAACAAAACACAGGAAAATTCGCTCAGTGTCCATTCTTTATAATCCCTATTCGCTGAGGAAACTTTGTATGAATGTGAGTGTGCCGGGTTAATATTAATTAACCAATCATCAAAAATATAAAATACATCAGGACTGTCGCTGGGCAGTAACCTGAACACACGTTTCAGCGTCACATTGTTGACAAGTAACTCCATCTGTTAGCACAACCATAAAGCATCTCTAATAGATGCTATAGAGTTACCAACAACGAGAAAAAAAAATAGGAGGAAATATTGCGATACAACCATCGGCATATCTGAGAGGGTAGCAGGTTGTACTCTATAGGGGAAGTTGGCCTAAAATGACATACCACAATTATCACGAGAAATATCATTATAGTGCCATTCAAATTTCCCACCATTACGTTTGTGATGTTGGTATAACCTACTGTTCGTATTTTTACTGCTGAGAGGCGCGAAGTCATTGTTGTTATAATTATGACTGCATTTTGTGAGCTTCTGTTAAGACAATATTACTAAGTATTTCTAGCCTGTTTTAGTTTTGTGCTTATCATAAACTAAGAAAGCCATTTGTATTCAAATACCTTACTGTAATAATACCGGAAGCTAGCAGTTCTGCGTGCGAACGGCGCAGGTGCTGCTATCTAGGCGGCAGGGAATGCTGAAACCTGCGAAGCAAGTTTGTAATCTACTACAATGTAGATTGTTGCTGGGCTAGTAAATAGTTTTATTAATTAGTACTGTGTTAAAATGTCAGGGTATGTATATATGTTGCATCGCGCCGTGTCTGAACATTTTGTCAGTAGTGGCAAAAAAAAAAAAAAAAAAAAACCGGACGAAAACAGTAACCAGCTGTGTGGCTGTTGTTCAACTGCACAGGTGGTTTCGGGTCCAAGGAATGTGCACCGACTCTCTGGAGTGAACAAGGCTCTGAAATCAGCTAAAAGGGTCGGTCCGGTTTTTTTGCCACAACTGTACATAGAAGCGTGAGGATGTGTGCTTTATGCACATGTATAGCCTGACATTTCTACGTTACAATCTCAATGTGTGTCAATGTGTCCACGTGTTGAACCTCCCTAGATAAACTCTTGTCCTATGATTCTCGCTGTTGTGTAGTGACTTTGCAAGGGTAATATATTCGACTTAATATTTATTGTTATTTGTGTGTTTTTATATTATTATTGTAGTGGTGGTATATTCGGTTTAATATGTATTGTTATTTGTGTGTTTATATATTACTGCAGTGGTGATATATTTTGTATAATATTTATTGTTATTTTGTGTTTTATATTATTGTAGTGGTGATATATTCGGTTTAATATTTTTTGTGTGTGTTTATATATTATTGTAGTGGTGATATATTCGGTTTAATATTTAATGTTATTTGTGTGTTTATATATTACTGTAGTGGTGGTATATTCGGTTTAATTATTGTTATTTTGTGTTTTATATTATTGTAGTTGTGATATATTCGGTTTAATATTTTTTTGTGTGTTTATGTATTATTGTAGTGGTGATATATTCGGTTTAATATTTAATGTTATTTGTGTGTTTATATATTATTGTAGTGGTGGTATATTCGGTTTAATATTTGTATTGTTATTTTGTGTTTTATATTATTGTAGTGGTGATATATTCGGTTTAATATTTATTGTTATTTCTGTGTTTATATATTATTGTAGTGGTGATATATTCGGTTTAATATTTAATGTTATTTGTGTGTTTATATATTACTGTAGTGGTGATATATTCGGTTTAATATTTAATGTTATTTGTGTGTTTATATATTATTGTAGTGGTGGTATATTCGGTTTAATATTTATTGTTATTTTGTGTTTTATATTATTGTAGTGGTGATATATTCGGTTTAATATTTATTGTTATTTGTGTGTTTATATATTATTGTAGTGGTGATATATTCGGTTTAATATTTAATGTTATTTGTGTGTTTATATATTACTGTAGTGGTGATATATTCGGTTTAATATTTAATGTTATTTGTGTGTTTATATATTATTGTAGTGGTGGTATATTCGGTTTAATATTTATTGTTATTTTGTGTTTTATATTATTGTAGTGGTGATATATTCGGTTTAATATTTATTGTTATTTTGTGTTTTATATTATTGTAGTGGTGATATATTCGGTTTAATATTTATTGTTATTTGTGTGTTTTATATTATTGTAGTGGTGATATATTCGGTTTAATATTTATTGTTATTTTGTGTTTTATATTATTGTAGTGGTGAAATATTCGGTTTAATATTTTTTGTGTGTTTATATATTATTGTAGTGGTGATATATTCGGTTCAATATTTATTGTTATTTGTGTGTTTTATATTATTGTAGTGGTGATATATTCGGTTTAATATTTATTGTTATTTGTGTGTTTTATATTATTGTAGTAGTGATATATTCGGTTTAATATTTATTGTTATTTGCGTGTTTTATATTATTGTAGTGGTGATATATTCGGTTTAATATTCATTGTTATTTGCGTGTTTTATATTGTAGTGGTGATATATTCGGTTTAATATTTATTGTTATTTGTTTCTTTTATATTATTGTAGTGGTGATATATTCAGTGTAATATTTATTGTTATTTGTTTGTTTTATATTGTTGTAGTGGTGATATATTCGGTTTAATATTTATTGTTATTTGTGTGTTTTATATTTTGTAGTAGTGATATATTCGGTTTAATATTCATTGTTATTTGTGTGTTTTATATTGTTGTAGTGGTGATATATTCGGTTTAATATTTATTGTTATTTGTGTGTTTTATATTGTTGTGGTGGTGATATATTCGGTTTAATATTTATTGTTATTTGTGTGTTTTATATTTTGTAGTAGTGATATATTCGGTTTAATATTCATTGTTATTTGTTTGTTTTATATTGTTGTAGTAGTGATATATTCGGTTTAATATTTATTGTTATTTGTGTGTTTTATATTGTTGTAGTAGTGATATATTCGGTTTAATATTTATTGTTATTTGTGTGTTTTATATTGTTGTAGTGGTGATATATTCGGTTTAATATTTATTGTTATTTGTTTCTTTTATATTATTGTAGTGGTGATATATTCAGTGTAATATTTATTGTTATTTGTTTGTTTTATATTGTTGTAGTGGTGATATATTCGGTTTAATATTTATTGTTATTTGTGTGTTTTATATTATTGCAGTGGTGATATATTCGGTTTAATATTTATTGTTATTTGTTTCTTTTATATTATTGTAGTGGTGATATATTCAGTGTAATATTTATTGTTATTTGTTTGTTTTATATTGTTGTAGTGGTGATATATTCGGTTTAATATTTATTGTTATTTGTGTGTTTTATATTGTTGTGGTGGTGATATATTCGGTTTAATATTTATTGTTATTTGTGTGTTTTATATTTTGTAGTAGTGATATATTCGGTTTAATATTCATTGTTATTTGTGTGTTTTATATTGTTGTAGTAGTGATATATTCGGTTTAATATTTATTGTTATTTGTGTGTTTTATATTGTTGTAGTAGTGATATATTCGGTTTAATATTTATTGTTATTTGTGTGTTTTATATTATTGTAGTGGTGACGCAGTTTAGTATATACAGTCACGAAGCTTGAGTTGTTGAGGTTGCTAGGAACATTAGACTGTGCAGGTACTATTTCGCATTGTCTGTAATGAGGCGACAGTAGCGATCCTAGTGGTTAGCAACTATCTATGGATGCATATTTATTACATATTGAGCTTCGTGACTGTATATACTACACTGTAGTGGTGATATATTCTGTTTAATATTTTTATTGTTATTTGTGTGTTTTTCTATTATTGTATAGATATATTCGGTTTAATATTTTTATTGTTATTTGTGTGTTTTTCTATCATTGTAGATATTAGGTTTAATATTTATTTGTGTGTGTTTGTATATTATTCTATATATTAGAAATGCGATCATGATGATGTCTGTGCATAATACAGTAACGTGAAGTATGATACAAAAATTTTCTTGTCTTTTCAGGCGACGTGTGACGTCACATCACAATGCATCATATAATTCCCTCAGCAAAAGGAGATCCACTGTGTCCTCTTGGTTTTCACCCTCAAGTTCGATGGCCCACAAGATGTAAACGTTGTTTCAGGTAAGAATAAAATTTCAAGTGAAAGTTCGATAACAAGAATTTTTATAAGGCGTTTTTTTTTTTTTTTTTTTTTAACTGAGTGAAGAAAAGACTCAGAAACACCTCCAGAAGACGGTAAAATTCAGTCATAGCTAACATTGTATTGGCGTCATTGTTTGGATAGTTTTTTCATAAATGCTAACTTATGAATAAAACACCAATTAAATAGATGGGACACAATACCCACAAAACTGAACGAGACAAAACTAATCTAAAATATGACTCCTTACATTATATTACTTTATCTACATACTACACCTAACTAGTTATTCTACACCAGTCATGTCAGCATCAGCTCGCCATGAGTACGTCGCCCGCCGTGTAAACAGTCCAGCTCGAGGGTGCCTATAATCTTTCCCTCTTTCGTCGCAACAGGAGTGGCAGAGGTGAATGAGTACACCGGTAATACGAAACATATGATTGCTTCCTTTACAGTATCTATTGCAACAACACGAAACCACGTGCTAGTGAGGTCCTCTAGAATTCTATATATTTTTGTATTATGTTTGTTTGATTATTTTATTTCAAACTGTGTTTGATTATTTTATTTCAAACTGTATAATTTATTTTGTTAGGTGATGGAAAGGAAACTCCTTTATACGATGAAAGAGTAATGGAACGGAGAAAAATTCTCTTTGGCGCCGGGATTTGAACCCGGGTTTTCAGCTCTATGTGCTGATGCTTTATCCACTAAGCCACACCGGATACCACCCCGGCGTCGGACAGAATCGTCTCAGATTAAGCTCCAACTCTTGGGTTCCCTCTAGTGGCCGCCCTCTGCACTACGTCATACATGTCTATGAACGTAGGACTGAAGTCCACACATGTGCTGAGGTGCACTCGTTATGAGTGACTAGTTGGCCGGGATCCGACGGAATAAGCGCCGTCTTAAATCACGAAGTGATTTACGCATATCATATATATTATTTTAATGTACCGAAGTACATATGATATTTCCATGCAGATATTCTGCGTCATCATACGAATAGTGGATAAAGCATCAGCACGTAGAGCTGAAAACCCGGGTTCAAATCCCGGCGCCGGAGAGAATTTTTCTCCGTTCCATTACTCTTTCATCGTATGATGATGCAGAATATCTGCATGGAAATATCATATGTACTTCGGTACATTAAAATAATATAACTTTTTTATGTTTGTACGTTCATTTATGGGAAGTTGGTACATTTTTGTTCATTATACGATTAAATTCAGGAAGGGAAAAGGTACGAGAGATGTAGGTGGACTGCTACGGACACTCGACGAAAGATACCTAGAGAAGAATAAAGAAGTGTATGTAGTATTTGTGGACCTAGAAAATGCTTTTTACAGAGTGGATTGGAACAAACTGATGGGGATCGTAAAGAAAATTCGTGTGGATTGGAAAAAGAGAAGATTGTTCACTAATTTTTATATGAAACAACGAGTCAGAGTCAGGATAGAGAAGAAATATCAAAAGGAAGTGAAGTTGGGAGAGGAGTACGTGAAGGATGTCCTTTATCACCTAGCTTGTTCAACATCTACTTGGAGGTTTTAATAAAGAACTGTATTCAGAACATGGGAGGAGTGATAGTAGGAGGAAGAAGAATAAAGTGCATAAGATTTGCTGATGATATGGCGTTGTGAGCAGAAGAGGAAATGATACTAAAGGATATGCTACTGGAGCTAAATGACAGCTGTGAGCAGTATGGGATGAAGATAAATGCAAACAAGACGAAGACCGTGGTCATACAATGAAAAATAGAGAAGATAAACTTGCGAATTTTAATGAGACAGTAGAGCTAGTAGACAGCTTCAAGTACTTGGGGTGTAGGCTAATACAGTAGCGTGCAAATTAATCCGAACACGACATATTTTTACATTTTCTGTCATTGTTGGCCTCACAGCTGCTCATACCGCTTTAATTGACATCTGTAGTACGTGTAATTCCATTGTTGAAGGTCTGTCATTATTTCTTTTATAATATGTGACATTTTGCCTGTCGTTTTGTACTTATAAGCATTTCAGTTGTGTTGAAGACTTAATACTGCAATCCTGTGTACATTCTGTCGTCTTCACAAATGGATACAACTCCACGAAAATGGTCTAAAATTATAACATTAGCAGAGCATTCTTCTATGACACAGAGGAAAATTGCTGCAGAATGTCACATCGGTTTGCTTGGCTACTGTTAATTCGATCATAAAACGATACAGGGAGACTGGAGCCATCACACCCCAGAGAAAAGGAAACTGTGGCCGGAAAAGGAAGACTTCACCTGCAGATGATCGTTTAGTTGTCAGGAAAAGTAAATTAAATCCTAGACTAACTGCTGTCGACTTAACCCGCGAGTTAATGGCTACCACTGGGGCGAATATTCACGCCACAACAGTGCGGCGTAGGCTTTTGGAAGCTGGACGAAGGGCTCGTAAGCCTATTAAGAAGCAACTGCTAACCCCTGTTATGTGCAAAAAACGCTTAATGTGGGCAAAATTACATCAACACTGGACAGTGAATGACTGGAAGAATGTACTTTTTTCTGATGAGTCTCATTTCGAGGCCCACGGCCACCGTGTTTCTTACGTACGGAAAGGATCCGAAAAAGTAACAGCAGCTCATCTCCAACAAGCACCCAAATACCCCCCTAAAGTAATTTTTTGGGGTTGTTTTACACATGAAGGACCTGGAGCATTAATACCTATCAAGGGAATGATGAATTCTGACAAATTTATTCACTTATTGGAAACCAGAATCGTACCCCAGCTGCAAAAATCATTTCCGGATGGCAGAGGTGTGTTCCAACAAGACCTGGCACCATGCCATACGTCTCGAAAAACTACAGAATTCTTCAACAAGAAGAATATTCAGGTACTCCCCTGGCCAGGCAACTCATCCGACATCAACCCCATTGAGAACTTGTGGTCAATTTGCAAAAGAAGAATACAAAAAAATGGATTGTTCTACAATGGAGAAGATGATTTCTGCCCTCATTGGTGTATGGTTTCGCGATGAAGAAATGAAGAATAGTTGTGGGAAATTAGTGGAATCCATGCCAAATCATCTCAGAGCTGTTATTAGGAACAAGGGAGGCCACATAGATTACCAAGGTATGTCTTAGATCCTTTTTTTATCCCGTTTGAGTATTTTTGCATAAGTAATTACGCTGTTCGGATTAATTTGCACGCTACTGTATAAGCAGTAACATGAGCTGCTGCCAGGAAGTCAAAAGGAGGATAACAATGGCCAAGGAAGCTTTTAACAGAAAAAGAAGCATTTTCTGCGGACCTGCTTCAAAACATCCACACAGCAATTTTTCATAGAGCTATAGATTTAATCGAAACGACTAACTCATTCAATTGTTTAAAATTTATTCATTTATTTACGAATTTATTTTTATTTATTATTTACTTCTTTATGACTGCGTGCTTAGGGAACTAACCTAAAGACGTGCGGAGTTGCCTGCTTCAAATCTTGGACACAGCGATTCTTCGTAGAGCTATCGATTTAATCGCAACGACTAAGTCATTAATTAATTTATAAATTTATTCATTTATATACTTGCTTAATTTTATTTATTATTTACTTCTTTATGACTATGTGCTGAGGGAACTAACCTAAAGAAGAACGAAGTTGCCTGCTTCAAACCTTGGACACAGCGATTCTTCTTAGAACTATCGATTTAATCGAAACGACTAAGTCATTAATTTATTTATAAATTTATTCCTTTATTTACTTATTTATTATTTACTTCCTTATGACTGTGTGACGAGCGAACTATCCTAAAGACGAGCTGAGTTGCCTGCTTCAAATCATGGACACAGCGATTATACGTAGAGCTATCGATTTAATCGAAACGACAATCTCATTAATTTATTTATAAATTTATTCATTCATTACTTATTTATTTATTCTTTACTTTCAATGTCGTAAATTTTTATTCACCACACTAGCGCCACGAGAGGCGAATACAGCCGCTGTGTGTATTTTGAAGAGCATTAATGGCTTAAATTTTACTTCCCGCACTAACGCCACGAACGACGAAAACAGGCGCTAGGTGTATTGTGAGATGCGTTAACGGCCTAGATTTTATTTCGCCGCACTAGCGCCACGAGAGAATTACAGCCGCTAGGTGTATTTTGAGCGTTAATGGATAAATTCTAATGCTCCGCACTAGCGCCACGAGATGCGAATAAAGCCACTAGGTGTGTTTTGAGGAATGTTAATGGCCTAAGTTTTAATTCGCCACACTAGCGCCATGAGATACGAATACAGTCGCTATATGTGTTTTGAGGAGCATTAGTGTCCTAAATTTTAATTCGCCGCACTAGCGCCACGAGAGAAGAATACAGCCGCGAGGTGTGTTTTGAGGAATATTGTCCTAAATTTTAATTCCCCGCACTAGCGCCACGAGGGACGAATACAGCCGCTAGGTGTGTTTTGAGGAATATTGTCCTAAATTTTAATTCCCCGCACTAGCGCCACGAGGGACGAATACAGCCGCTAGGTGTGTTTTGAGGAATATTGTCCTAAATTTTAATTCCCCGCACTAGCGCCACGAGGGACGAATACAGCCGCTAGGTGTGTTTTGAGGAATATTGTCCTAAATTTTAATTCCCCGCACTAGCGCCACGAGGGATGAATACAGCCGCTAGGTGTGTTTTGAGGAATATTGTCCTAAATTTTAATTCCCCGCACTAGCGCCACGAGGGATGAATACAGCCGCTAGGTGTGTTTTGAGGAATATTGTCCTAAATTTTAATTCCCCGCACTAGCGCCACGAGGGACGAATACAGCCGCTAGGTGTGTTTTGAGGAATATTGTCCTAAATTTTAATTCCCCGCACTAGCGCCACGAGGGATGAATACAGCCGCTAGGTGTGTTTTGAGGAATATTGTCCTAAATTTTAATTCCCCGCACTAGCGCCACGAGGGACGAATACAGCCGCTAGGTGTGTTTTGAGGAATATTGTCCTAAATTTTAATTCCCCGCACTAGCGCCACGAGGGACGAATACAGTCGCTAGGTGTGTTTTGAGTAGCGTTAATGTCCTAAATTTTAATTCGGCGCACTAGCGCCACGAGAGACGAATACAGTCGCTAGGTGTGTTTTGAGGAGCATTAATGTCCTAAATTTTAATTCCCCGCACTAGCGCCACGAGGGACGAATACAGTCGCTAGGTGTGTTTTGAGTAGCGTTAATGTCCTAAATTTTAATTCGCCGCACTAGCGCCACGAGAGACGAATACAGTCGCTAGGTGTGTTTTGAGGAGCATTAATGTCCTAAATTTTAATTCGCCGCACTAGCACCACGAGGGACGAATACAGTCGCTAGGTGTGTTTTGAGGAGCATTAATGTCCTAAATTTTAATTCGCACTAGCACCACGAGGGACGAATACAGTCGCTAGGTGTGTTTTGAGGAACGTTAATGTCCTAAATTTTAATTCGCCGCACTAGCGCCACGAGGGACGAATACAGCCGCTAGGTGTGTTTTGAGGAGCATTAATGTCCTAAATTTTAATTCGCACTAGCACCACGAGGGACGAATACAGTTGCTAGGTGTGTTTTGAGGAACGTTAATGTCCTAAATTTTAATTCGCCGCACTAGCGCCACGAGGGACGAATACAGTCGCTAGGTGTGTTTTGAGGAGCATTAATGTCCTAAATTTTAATTCGCACTAGCACCACGAGGGACGAATACAGTCGCTAGGTGTGTTTTGAGGAGCATTAATGTCCTAAATTTTAATTCGCCGCACTAGCACCACGAGGGACGAATACAGTCGCTAGATGTGTTTTGAGGAGCATTAATGTCCTAAATTTTAATTCGCACTAGCACCACGAGGGACGAATACAGTCGCTAGGTGTGTTTTGAGGAGCATTAATGTCCTAAATTTTAATTCGCACTAGCACCACGAGGGACGAATACAGTCGCTAGGTGTGTTTTGAGGAACGTTAATGTCCTAAATTTTAATTCGCCGCACTAGCGCCACGAGGGACGAATACAGCCGCTAGGTGTGTTTTGAGGAACGTTAATGTCCTAAATTTTAATTCGCCGCACTAGCGCCACGAGGGACGAATACAGCCGCTAGGTGTGTTTTGAGGAACGTTAATGTCCTAAATTTTAATTCGCCGCACTAGCGCCACGAAGGACGAATACAGCCGTTAGGTGTGTTTTTTTTTAAATTTATTTTTGGTCGACCGGCAAACTTGCTATACAGACCACTGTTAAATTATGGAATATCCCATAAAGAATATCATGCTGAGGTTGGCTGTAAAGGCTCCTCTAATAGGTGTGTTTTGAGGACGTTAATGGCCTAAAGTTTAATTCGTCGCACTAGCGCCACGACAGGAAAATACAGTTACTAGTTGTGTTAAAGTCTGAATCTCTAATTAAAGAAAATAGTGTACACGATTCTCTAACCTTTGCTCCAACTATTATTCTAATTTCCGTTTTTGTTTAATAATATGTCTTTACTATCTGCAGAATTTCCCCAAAATATTATTTCGTAGAACATAATGGAATGAATATAGGAAAATATATTGTCTTTAAGATACTTCTATTTACAAATTGTTGTAACGACCTAATTTTGAAACATGCTGAGCTAAGTTAGGAGTTATTAAATTTCATTAATATTATTTTTCAAGTTTAATGTATTATTAATATGGAAACCAAGAAATATTTGTTTGTTGATGTTTCTAGTAGAGTATATTGTTGATAGTTGTGTCATGTTTTAGAGATTAAATTTGAAGAGGTTTTGAATTGAATTATGTTAGTTTTATTAATGTTTAAAGCTAGTTTATTGCTTGTAAACCAGTCATAAATTTTAAGGAGAAGTGTTTCTGTTTTATATTTGCATGTGGCAAAGTTGCTGTCTGTAATTGATACTTGTGTCACCTGCAAATAGTATAGGATAACCTATTCCTTTTATTATGGGTTCAAGATCATTTATAAAAATTAGAAAAAGTAGAGGCCCTAATAGAGATTTTGCTGGACCCCTGTGTGAACATTTCCCCATGTTGAAGTAGATTTAAAGGTTTCACTGATTGCGTTGATTTCAACTTTTGTTTTCTGTTTCGGAGGTACGATTCAAACCAATGGTATGCTATGCCTTTAATAACATAGTATTCTAATTTCTAAAGTAGAATTTTATGATTAATACAATCGAAAGCTTTGGAGAGATCACAAAATATCTCTCCTACTTGTAATTGTTGGAGATGAACCATACAATATGATACCAGTATTCGAAAAAAGTTAGATATTCAGGCATAAAGAGTGTGACAGTAAACTTTTTTTTTTAAATGACACTATATTAAAATTTACATATTCCGATTCTCCATTTAATTGTTTGTATGAATGCATAAAAATTTTATCCGCCGAGTTAGCTCTGTGGTAGCAAGTCTACCTCCAGACTAGCTGGCCCGGGTTCGATTCCCGATGGAGTCAGAAATTTTCGTGTAAAATTTCTACTTCGGAACTAGGAGTGATGGCGGTGCACAACTTCCTTTCTCGTTAGCCACGCTAGTGACTTTGGATACATTGATATACCTTATTTTATTTCAAGGAGTGCAGTTCGGTGGCTCCTTTGAACACCCACTTACAGATTTATGACTTCCTACACAAACACCTCTGACAATTCATCCTGTCCCCTCGTTCGAACATTGCAACGTTGCGACAATCCTGGTGACCTTCGAAAGAGACTGACGGGATTCTTGTAATTCGGAAAAGATTCGACAACTCCGCCTCCACGTGGATTTGACGGGAGCCTGTCAATTCTTCTGAACGAGGGTTGTGATTGGTTACTGACAGGAGAAGACAAGATTTCCGCAACAGTAAGGAAGACATTTATTTATGACAACCAATTAGTAGTGGGCAGTAGAAGGTCTGTCGGCAAAGTCCTTTCTATGAAACTGCACTCCATGAAATAAAATAAGGTATACTTCGTCTGTTGATCGCCGTTTATTTCATTGGACTATGTCGTGTAGCATAGAAATTATAGGCGCGATAAAAGTGGCCTGAAAATATCTGTCAACTTTTTGGATGGTATTACTGGACCGAAGTTACAGATGTAGTCACGTCAATAATAAAATAATGAATACTGTGTTTGTATTTCAGAGACTACAAAGAGCACGGACCTCGAAAGGACCAAGATGCACTGAGGAGGGATGAAACCACAGTTTCCAGTCCCAGTCTGTCCAGCTGGAGCTCACCCTCATCACGGTAAATATTGATTTTTACTTTTCTATTACTAGCCGTACCCGTGCGCTCCGCTGCACCTGTTAGAAATAAATATAAAGTAATTACATAATTAAAATAGGACTTTTGATCCAGGGAACATTCGTGTTCGATAGAAGGATAAATCGTTTAATATGTTACTTAATTTAAATTGTATTTAAATAATTAAATTGCGGTCATTTTGGTCCAGAGAGCTCCCAGAAGTTACTGTAATAGCATTATAGCATTATGTCCATCTAGAGAAACTACACTTTCCGATGGTGAAATAATAATTAATTATACAAATCGGTTAATTTAGCTTTCGATATTACTTCATAAAACACAGAAACATTCTCTGTAGGCTGTTTCATAGCTTTCGATTGTTGTTGTCCCAGGCCCCTTATAGACGTAGTCATTTGTTTTCATTTCATTATACCGCCTTAGATGGCATTGTATTTTAATTTTAAAACTCATTTATCTCATTAAATATCAGTCCTCTCAAAATTTTGCATAGAATAAAACTTATCGGAAATCATTTTTAAAGAAACTTTTGTTATGTAACATATTTCACAAAAATCAATAATAAGCGAGATATTTTGATTTATTTAATTCAGGCCCCCTTATAACCCCCCTTTTAAATAACGTATTTTGAATATCATATAGCCTAAAATCTAAGTTACAACGAACTTAATTTATATTCCAATTTTAATATAAATCGGTTCGGCCATTATCGCGTGAAAAGGTAACAAACATCCAGACAGACAGACAGACACAAACAAAAATTTCAAAAAAGCGATTTTCGGTTTCAGGGTGGTTAATTATATATGTTAGGACCAATTATTTTTGGAAAATCGAAAATTACCAGAAAAATTTCGGCTACAGATTTATTTTGTATAAACATTGCTATAGCATTTCCAATCATATGAAACATGATCGTGATCATAGTCGACAATCTCGGACGAATAAAATGCGGAGGATGATTACGAAATATATAGTCAAATAATGATTTCATCAATCATCTAATGACAACTTTTAGTTTTTCGTTAAAATCAATACAAAATGCAGAATTCGCTGCAGGGCATAAGTAGCAGTAGTACCACAGTCTAGTATACACAATCACGAAGCTTGAGTTGTTGAGAGTACTAGGAACAATAGACTGTGCCGGTACTATTTCGCATTGACTGGGATGAGGCGATAGTAGCGATCCTATTGGTTAGCAACTATCTATGGATGCATATTCCCTACGTATTGAGCTTCGTGACTGTATATACTAGACTGTGGTAGTACTTACTCCCTGGCCGTACGTACTCCTTCACTTCCAGATACATCAGGTCAGAAATTCCCTGGCTACAGCGCTGCCAGCTTTCCACAGTCACGTTACTACAGTAGACGAGTGAAATTTGCAATTCTTTTTAGACTATTAATCGAAAGCTCTACTTTTTTAAACTAAATACTACTAAATCATGGCCGTAAGTAGCTTATTATACATTACCCCCAAAAAAGCTTGTTTAAACAATTTCATAGAATCCGCGGCAAATAAACAAAACGTTATTATAGGTTTTTGATCGTCGTACTTCTAGGTATCATAATCTGAGTACAAATTTAATACTTTCCCTTCCACCTTATGTAGGACGAAGTATATATGTATATATTGTGTTTTGTATTGTATTGTATGGATATATGTACGAAATAGGGTATGTATGTATGTATGTATGTATGTATGTATGTATGTATGTATGTATGTATGTATGTATGTATGTATGTATGTATGTATGTATGTATGTATGTATGTATGACTCTGGAATTCGCTACCTGCTAGCATCAGGGACTGTCGAAATAAAATTGAATTCAAACGAAAACTTACTAGGCACTTGGTCAGTAATTGATTACTTGTAAATAGTTTCTTTAATCTATCACAAAATATTTCAATATTCAGTAATTTCATCACTATACAATTTTGTTATTCTAGATTTAATTTGTAATTCAGTAAATATAAAATATTCTTTGTTTCTCTATGATAAATTATCTAGCTTTAATTATTCAGGTAATCTTTTCGTACTTTGATTTTATTGTAATTGTAAATTTAATGCTAATTGTAATATTGTTTGTAATTGTAATTGTAAATTTAATACTAATTGTAATTTTATTGTTGATATTGTAGTTGGAATCTCCTGGTAGAGGGGCAGAGAAGGCCTGACGGCCTTATCTCTACCAGGTTAAATAAATAAATACTACTACTACTACTACTACTATGTATGTATGTATGTATGTATGTATGTATGTATGTATGCATGTATGTATGTGTATGTATGTATGTACGTATATGTACTGTATATACTATGCATGTATGCGTATGTATGTATGTATGAATGCATGTACGTATGTACGTATGTGATAGTGATATATTTATTGATATTAGTTCACAAAAGTACAAGACTTAATAATTAAAAAAAAAAAAGATCTATATACAAAAGCAGTTATACATAATAAATATACAATTTCCTAAACTAATTAATTCATCGCAAATCTCAATAATTTATTGGTTCAAACTTGCACTTACGTCTGGTTTTAGTGCATGTTTAAACCAATCGTGATAACTATTAAGACTTTAAACCTTATTTATCTGCTCCTTTTCACAATTTACTGCTACAAAGATTTTTAAATCAATTATTATTTTCTTATATTTTAAATATCTAAATTTATTCTATAACTTTCGTATTTCTGTTTAGTTATAGGTACACCTATGTATGTTAACTAATTATTCCGTGTAATCACACTGCATCCAGGTTAGCAGTATGTAGGTATGTATGTGTACAAAATTAACCATTCTGTGCGCGGCATCGAGAGCAGCTGCAGATCTGTGCGACCACTTGTTTGATTTGTAATCGGAAGTCCTGCAATATTAAAGTGGTAAAAAACATAACATGTTATACAATACACTTTGAACCCTAGTGAAAAATGTGTTGTGAGTGTGAGCTGGGACAAATTTCGGATTGTCGCTTCATATGAAGAGAAAATATATTGCATCCCATTGCCGTTCATTATTACTTCTCTAATCATACACCCATAGTCTTCATTTGTGAATCGAAACAAAAATAGAACAATCAAACCAACGCAACTGTAGTTTTATTTCCGATACCGGATGACGTATTGTGGAGGCGTATACAGCACAGAATTGTTTTATTTCGTTCTGGGGTTTACTTAATTTTATCTCATTTGAAACTGCTCGATCATTAGAAACATAATTATTTTTCTCATTGTATAGAAAGAGTGTCCATGAGAGACAAACTGGGCTCCGGGTTTTGGGGTCAGGCTTCAGTAGATGATGGGACCTTACAGTACCTGCTGGGCCCAGGAGGTATGTCCCACCTGTCGCGTCGGATTCACGAATGCCTCTCTGGCCATCCGTCGTGCTTAGACAATCACTGCATATAGGGTGCACAATGGGCCAAACGGCCTAAGTGCAATCAATCAAGGGAATAGATTGGCGCAATATAGTGTATTTATACCAGCCGTAGCGAGAACGTGACTCGCGAGACATTGTGGCTCGCAGTGATAGCTGTGCATTTCGCTTGCTTCTAACCTCCGCCAACCCCCACCCTCTCACTCATTGGAGTCAAACTCCGTTCCATTTGTATTTGTCTCTGACCTGCGAGTGGCATATGTCTCTCTCGAAACCATGTACGAAAGTTCCAAGTAGGATGGGAGGACGCATTTTTTGCTGTCAATATGATGAGAATATTAAATGTATGATATGTTCACAAGTATTACGAGGAAACGGTTGTATAACATAAAACGGCATTATACTACATGTCACTCATGAAACATTAAAAGGTTAAGTGTTATTATTGTTGTTGTTATCATCATCATAATCATCATCATCTCTGTACGTCGACCCTTTTTCAGCAGATGTACGAATAATGCGGTTAGCTCTTCAATTTGAACTTACTGATTTACTATGTGATGTCAAATGAAAGCTAGATGTAAGGACTTGACAAATGTTGAACTTTTGAAATCTTTGCCAAAAAATAAATATCCGAAGCTTCGTTCTTTCGCTTGCTCTGTTGAAGCCATATTCGCTACAACTTAAGTTTGTGAAAAATTATTTTCAGCAATGAAAATAGTAAAAACCAAATTTATATCACGACTGACAGACAAATACCTTCTTGATCAACTACGACTGACAGTAAGTGACATAATACCTGATTTTGAAACTTTGTCGCAGAGACATTCTGAAGATAGTTAATTTTAGGTTGTGATATTGTTCATTTATTGTTCATTTCTTTCTTCGTTACACGTACTAAACATTAGTTTGTAGCCTTGTACTGTATAAAATTATATTTAAGTACTTGACGTAAGGAAAATGAAAATCCGTTAATAAGTCAGACAGTTGCTTCACTTCCCCTTCGGGTGTCCGCCTCCCTCCATAGGTGCTATGCACGTTGCAGGTTACACAGTGGCTCGGCGCACGATTATATTTTCGCCACCGCTGTTTTATACGAAGGAAGCATGATATCTATTTTATGAATCTACTGAGCTATTTTGTAAATATCTTCCATGGATAAGTCGTAGTGTACAATTATTTTTCTGCAGTCATGTCATGATGACTGTTTCACAGCACACGTGATGTAACCTTGTCAGTTTGTATACTGTGATATGGGGCGTTATCCATAATCACTGCATCTTGGGAAGGGAGGTTCGGTATTAGTATTTCCTTACTCTACTTCTCAAAATTGACAGGGTTCATTTGACCATGGTAGTCACCAGTAGATGTAGGCCTACCTGTACTATAGATCAACCCAGCATTTTGTATGAAACCGTTGCTACTGTCCGTATGAACGATTTATTAATCTGTTTTTAACATTCACTTCCATATGAATCACTATTTTCTAGTCGTCATTTTCTGAAGATCAAATTATTGCCAATTCATCTTTCGTCCAAGTAAATCAGCTCACGACAAAACTTCTTTTACTGCCGAATTTGTACTAAATATTTGTGTCGCCAATTAAAAATATCAAATCTCTTTAGTAACACTTTCCGTTGACTTGGACAAGTATTCCATTTAAATCTCACCCTCTTCATCAAAACTTTGGAGAGATGACCTACCCAATGGAAACTGTATATTCTGTCGAATAATGGGCAACAGTTTCGGCACGTTTGATATCTTCTTCTCTTGTAAGTAGATGTGGTGTACAGTCCTGCGAATGAAGCACTGATCACATTCATCTACTTGCATTGCCGTATGACGTGCTCTGGTTTTGCATTTTTTCCAGGAATCTAGAGGGGTTTATTAGGAAAATTTGCTTTTCGTAATTTAAGGCCCATTCACAATGAAAATTAAACATAAACATAACGTAAGCATAAAACCTTATGTCCATGTTATTTAATGAAAGCATTCACAATGAATTACATAAGCATAAACTTAATCTTAACCATAACACGTTAACATGAAAGTGTGCAAACTCCAAACTTTCATGCTTTGTTTATGCGATTTGGAAACAGTACACAAGCGGAAAGCGTGTTTTCACTTTTTGTTTAACATCTCATGGGCTTTGCCTACAGGCAATATTTTGATCTATTGGCCGTGATGATAGCTAGGCTCGCAACATTGAATCATATGATGAAAAGTTGATTATTTTACATCTCCGTTTCTTTGATTTCAAGTATTGAAAGCCATGTACTGATGCCATTGTAGTTATTAAAAACATAAATTGAATAGCTACATCGTCAGTCATTGTGCAATTCTCCATTTTTATGTAATAGATTTTGTAGTTTTGTTGATTCGGTATGTTTGTTTCCACACACGTGTTATGTTTACGTTATGTTTAATTTTCATTGTGAATGGGCCTTGGCTACTTAAGTTTGTGGCATATGTTTATGTGCTTATGTTAATGTTTACGTTATGTTTAATTTTCATTGTGAATGAGCCTTTATTCTCTTTATGTAGGCCTACATTTATTTTTATTGTAGATTGCGATTTTTTGCAGTACAATGCTGCCATTATTGTTGTATAATTTACAGGAAATTAAAAAGCATTAGTTCTAGCGTAGCTAATCTTCATCCCGGAACTGATAGTTTTGCGGATCTCCGATTGGATCATTTTCCTAAGGCCCAGTCACAATGAAAATTAAACATAACCGTAACATAAACACAGAAGTTTGCGCCCAGGCTACCAAATGGGATCATTCACAATGATTCACATAAGCATTGACATAAACATTACCGTAAGACCACAGTCTAGTATATACAGTCGCGAAGCTCAATACGTAGTAAATATGCAAACATTACATAGTTGCTCACCACTAGGATTGCTAATATCGCCTCATTACAGGCAATGCAAAATAGTACCGTCACAGTCTATTGTTTCTAGCACCCTCAAAACTCAAGCTTCGTGACTGTATATAGTAGACTGTGGTAAGACGTTAACATGAAAGTTTGCAAACTCCAAACTTTCATGCTTATGCTTACGTGATTTGCAAACAGAACACAATCGTGGAGCGCTGAAGTATACGAAGAATATGGGGAAATGGCGTCGTTGTTATGTTTCCATGGTTACCAAGTATGTTTGCTATACAATCCGTTTTGAGATGCATGAGCAACAGCCACAAGAGGTGTGTCGTGAAAAACAAGTCATATATGAGCCTTGTTGTCAGCATCTTGGAGCACAATACCACATTACACATTGGACAGTTTTTGGGCTCATGTTCGGTGCCCGTGGCACGATCCCACGTGAAACTTTAAATCAACTTAAACAATATAAAATTTCTGATGCAATGATTGATGCCATAGGATCTCACGTGTTAAAATCATCCTTAGCTATAATTATTAGTAATCATTTGTACCCAACAAAATTTTTATTGTAAATGATTTCCTCCGTTTTCTTATCTTAATGTTTTTTCTTTTTCTTTCCAAGTGTCACAAAATTGTTTTGTTTACTTATTATTCTTTATGAATTGTTTAGTAGGCCGATCTATCGAACCCTTATTTAGGGCGGCTTTTGTTTCTACAAATTATCTATCTTCCCATCGTGAATGATGGTATGACTTTTTGATTTTATCGTAACGTTTATATTCTTAAGTTAACACTTACGTTATGTTTAATTTTCATTGTCAATGAGCCTTTATTTCTTTTGGCGGCATATTCACATAACTTTCTTTCCAAATAGCATGTTATTTTCATTTAATCAGTTAGTCACAATAAACACAAGAAGAAAGCAAAGAAAAATGTAAATACTCGTACATTCACCATAATAATATACCACACTGGCCTGGTTGAGGCAAGTGTTTTCTGCACGAACCCCTACTCCAGCTAACTGTATTGAGAACCTACCCCTCCCTTCCCCAGCTCTCAGAGTTGCCGAGCTGCTGGCCCGACAGTATTAAGATGTGCTGTTATTGCTTCAGCTCTCGTGATGACAATAGGAGTGGCAGTTCGAGCAGCACAGACAGCGGTGTTAGTTCGCGTAGTTGGAGCAGTGGTGCCTCTTCAGGTTCACGAGGGGAAGAAAGCTCCAAATCTGGCAGCAGTGACACAGTTGTTACTTCCAGGTAAAGCATCAATATATGGGCTACTCTACATTATACAAAGTATTTGTAAAGTGACCTTAGTGCAGTATAACTTATTCCGGTAATTATAGACGAGATGTCGCTGAGTCAATTATTCAATTGAATTAGTTCTTGATTCAATTCTTTTGAATTGAATTAAAATAATTTTAAGGCTTTTTTCTGCACGTCTCCCCTTCTTCTGTTTTCTCTTCAACTTCTCTCTCCTAGATGTCCCTACCTCTTATTGTACCACTTGTCTCCTATACATGTTTCTACTTTTATTTTACTACTACAGACGTGGACAAATTATTAACAAAATTGACGATTTCTTATGATATTCTATTTACAAAATTTGACTTTTAAATTTAGAGTACAGTTGAAAATTTTGCATATTTCCTTCATTACAGAAGACAAAAATATGCAAAAATGTCAACTGTAGTTTAAATTGAAGAGTCAGATTTTGTAAAAATATATAATAAAAATCTTCAATTTTGCTAATAATTTGTAAATTAGCAAAAATGTCAACTGCATTGAAGAGTCAAATTTTGTAAAAATATAAAACAAAAATCTTCAGTTTTGCTAATAATTTGGAAATATCCAAAATGCCAACTGTGGTCCAAATTGAAGAATCGAATTTTCTAAAAATATACAATAAAAACCTTCAGTTTTGCTAATCATTTGTAAATATGCAAAAATACCAAATGTAGTCCAAATTGAGGAGTTAAATTTGGAAAAATATACAATACAAATCTTCAATTTTGCTAATAATTTGTAAATTAGCAAAAATGTCAACTGCATTGAAGAGTCAAATTTTGTAAAAATATAAAACAAAAATCTTCAGTTTTGCTAATAATTTGGAAATATCCAAAATGCCAACTGTGGTCCAAATTGAAGAATCGAATTTTCTAAAAATATACAATAAAAACCTTCAGTTTTGCTAATCATTTGTAAATATGCAAAAATACCAAATGTAGTCCAAATTGAGGAGTTAAATTTGGAAAAATATACAATACAAATCTTCAATTTTGCTAATAATTTGGAAATACACAAAAATGTCAACTGTAGTCTAAATTGAAGAATCATGTTTTGTAAAAATATTTAATAAAAATCTTCAATTTTGCTAATAATTTGTCCACGTCTGTACATCTATTCTGTCACGTAATTCTACATATCTCAAACTATACTGCTATATCATATAAATCCAATTTTACTTACCTTGGCGGTTTGGATGCGATTCGTTCCTGGGACCACTGGCACCATAATAACCATAATACCTCGCCTTAACACGCTCGGCTAAACAGTTACGTTGTGAAATAAAGTTTAAAATAGATCTCTTATGTTTAGGGTAGGATTAAAGAAAATAAATAAAACAGATAAAGCAAATTTACGTAATCTAAATTATTCTTCACGTTTAAAAAACAATAATTTACTTGTTTATAGCAAAGAAAAGCTGGAAAAATATGCATAAAGAGGACAATATTGACGAACATTATCTATGACGTCACATTTCCAAAGCAACCTGATAAACAAGCATTGTTAGTTGAAGCGCCATTTTCAAGATACTACGACGTAACGACAGTACTAATAATTTATTGCATGAGCCATGGAAAGTAAAAATAATTGTAATTTGAGAAAACTTTTCAGTAATTTGAGCAGTGAAGAAGAAGAAATTGATTTCGCCATGTCGTATAAACTAATACCTGACGAAAGTGCAAAGAAATGTGTGAGTTGCAAATCAAGTGATAGTGTGAATTGGCAGAGAAGGGCAAAATACTCAAACTATTCATTCTGTTTGAAGTGTAGAAAGTGTAAACAGGAAACGTCTATAACCCACAACACGTGGTTCGAAAACACAAAAATAACTATACGTCAAAGCTTGGTTCTTATTTATATGTGGTTGCTTCAAACAACTCTTCAGATAGCTGCTTCAGAGGCAGAAGTTCACTTCAGTACTGCACTAGATTATTTCTGTTTCTGCAGAGAAATATGTTATGTTATAATTACACAAAATACCAAACCCATAGGAGGAGAAGGACACATCGTGGAATTAGATGAAACACATGTCTACACCAGAAAATATAAAAGGGGCAGACTTCTCAAAAACGAGAAAAATAGCGTATGGGTTTTTGGAGGTATCGATAGAGAGACGAAAGAATCGTTTGTATTGAAAGTGGAAAAAAGAGATAAAAATACCTTGATACCCATAATTAAGTCATTAATCAAACCACATACTAAAATTATGACGGATGGTTGGAAGTCTTACAGTGATTTGAAAGATGAAGGATATATCCATGAAGTTGTGAATCACTCGATAGAATTTGTACGTGAAGATGATCGTTCTGTGCACACCCAAAAAGTGGAACGAATGTGGAAAACGCTAAAATCGGTTTTAAAAAGAGAAGGCAGGGAAAGTGAAAATTATCATTTATACGTGTTTGAGTTCCTACATCGTAAACAACAGAAACTGAAAGGAATGACTACACCCAGTGAAATGTTTCCGCAGTTTCTACAGCATATCCACGACACATATCCAGGGTACGGAATAGAAGGATTAAAACCTAAAGACTACATTCCTCAGCAATGAGTGATAGTGTCATACGAACAATGCTTTTTTTTAGGAAGTGTTCAATTATTGAAAGAAAAACTTGGCGAACTATACAGTGTTACGTATTATAATACGAACAATAATTGTAGGAAGTCTTCAGTTAACAGTGAATAGTATACCTAGTGAACTATACAGCGGTCACCAAGGAATCACTCATTTATATGAACTATTGGTGGTTTAATTCTAAGCGTGTTACCTAGCTTCGTATTATAATGAGAACAATGATTGTGAGAAGTGTTCAGTTAAAGAAGTGTTCAATTAGGTGAATGTTACTTATGTCCCGCCCACTATAGGAGACATATGCCAGTTTTACACTAATCCTAAACATATTTAGTATAACTTGTTACTTGCGAGCCATCCAAAACCCCGACCTCCACCCGATACCCCGCTTTTTTCATCATGTGCTACACGTCGGATCATCATCGGGGCTTGCAGCCCCGATACTCCGCTTTTTTCATCATGTGCTACACGTCGGATCATCATCGGGGCTTGCAGCCCCGATACCCCACTATTTACATCATGTGCGTGTAATAAACAATAAGCAAATCATCTTTGATTACAGCAGTCACCAAAGAATCGTTCACTAAAGTGAACTATTTAATTCTGAGCGTCACCTAGCAACAGGAATCGTTGCTTTACGTGAACTATTTAATTCTGAGCGAGTCACCTAGCAACAGGAGTCGTTCATTCAATTGAATCACTAACTCAGCGACATCTCGTCTATAATTACCCTTATTCCTTTTTATATTTTATTTTAATTGAATGAAATAAAGTATGATCATACAATATATATCTAAATATTTAATATTATATCATACTTAGAAATAAGATATTGATTTGGACAAAATTGTTTTTATGATAAAACACAAACCATATTACGCGTATTGATTGCATTTCTACTTTTCGTTAAAGAAGTATTTCTTTTTCTGTAGTAAAAATTTATTTTCAAGGGAAGAGAGAATAAATCGCATAAGGAATTAATTAAAGCACCTGCCCTTTTTCTAATAATTTATTAATAAATTAGTAGTTTGTGTTAACTGTGACACATTTGAGTATGTCTTTTTCATTTCTCATAAAGAAAAGTAGGCCTACCAGTATGGTACCAGTAACGAAAAATTGAAAGTGTTTTATTTTTGATAATAATTTATATAAACTATTTCTTCATGAGTTAATTGAACTTGTAATAAACGCAACATTTAAATAATGTTTAGTAAAAAATAAACGACACTAGGTAGGAGTTTGTCTCGGTTATTTATTTCTATAATTTTGTCCTTCTTCCATTGATGAATGGACAAAGTAATTTTATTTCATAACGAATTTAACCTCAAATACATTTTACTTCGTCTTTTTTTTATCAACATTTAGGTCATTTCTGATCCTAATATTCCTATTACTGATACCTTCGTGTACATATTCCAGATTCAGCAGTGGAAGGCCAGCTGCATCCTGGACATCGACACCTGATCTGGGAAATTTGAATGATGATACAAGAGCAGAAATCACCACAGTTAGTCTCACATTGCCAAGAAGGCGACGTATACTACCAGTGGACACTGGGCAAAATAAATGTATGTAAATTTACAGTAATTGTAAAACATCTTAAACTAACTAATTTTTAACCAAGTATACAGTGGGTCCCAGAGAATATTCTTAAGTGTTTCTGTCGGTCGACCAGTGCTTGCATCTGTGAAATAATGGTGCTTCTCCAGATTCAAACTTACGTATTGTTATATTAATAACATTCGGTGCTCACCCTCCACACAGTAGCTGCTAGAAATGTTGCCCATTTTGTTTCATACATAAGTCACATCACATCATTCACAGAATCTGTTTAATTAAACCTATTCACTATGTTATTATTGTTTTTCTACACGAACTTAGTGGCCAAGCAATTTACGCCAAAAGTTTTTCTTTGTTCTACCACACAGTTTCTTTTTTCCTAAGTAGGTACATTTTCAAAATATATGCACTTTCACGCACTGAATATGTAACTATTGCAAAAGAAAACACAACGTAATAAACTGCACTTATTTTTATCTGAGTTACTTTCTGCCTTTATTGAAGGCTGTCAAGGACAGACTACAAACTGACCAGCTAATTTCGGGGGACAGGAATTCACCAACCGTGGGCCATACAGTTTTCACGTGGTGATCTCTATCTCTTTTTTTCACTTTCCCTCTCCCTTGTCACATACACAAAAAGATTTGATGTCTAAAAGATAACATAAACACCAGTCAGGAGTAAGGAAATAAGCTAAGCATTAGGGAATTCATCAGCCATGCAGATAAGGGGAGACGAACTCGAACTCGTCTCGTGAGAGTAGTCGAATTGGCATCTTTATTACTTACTTACTGGCTTTTAAGGAACCCGGAGGTTCATTGCCGCCCTCACATAAGCCCGCCATTGGTCCCTATCCTGAGCAAGACTAATCCATTCTCTACCACCATATCCCACCTCCCTCAAATCCATTTTAATATTATCTTCCCATCTACGTCTCGGCCTCCCCAAAGGTCTTTTTCCCTTCGGCCTCCCAACTAACACTCTATATGCATTTCTGTATTCGCCCATACGTGCTACATGCCCTACCCATCTCAAACGTCTGGATTTAATGTTCCTAATTATGTCAGGTGGAGAATACAATGCGTGCAGCTCTGTGTTGTGTAACCTTCTCCATTCTCCTGTAACTTCATCCCTCTTAGCCCCAAATATTTTCCTAAGAACGTTATTCTCAAACACCCTTAATCTCTGTTCCTCTCTCAAAGTGAGAGTCCAAGTTTCACAACCATACAGAACAACCGGTAATATAACTGTTTTATAAATTCTAACTTTCAAGTTTTTTGACAGCAGACTGGATGATAAAAGCTTCTCAACCTAATAATAACAGGCATTTCCCATATTTATTCTGTGTTTATTTTCCTCCCGAGTATCATTTATATTTGTTACTGTTGCTCCAAGATATTTGAATTTTTCCACCTCTTCAAAAGATAAATTTCCAATTTTTATATTTCCATTTCGTACAATATTCTCGTCACGAGACATAATCATATACTTTGGCATCTTCAGTGGTTAGTCATAAACCAGGATGACCAAATTTGAAAACATGCACACAGAAAAATAAATCGTGTGACTGAACAAGGGAAAATTTTTAGACGTAAATTTTCTGGCCTCCTAGTTTTGTACAGAAGAACAATACTAAATTTAGTGAATGTGTTTAATGAAACAGCTTCTGTGAATGGTGTGATGTGAATTATGTACCTGCACCTCAGAAGAAGGGCAACACTTCCAACAGCTGCTGTGAGGAGGATGACTACCGAATGTTATTAATATATTATAATACGTAAGTTTTAATTTAATGAAGTGCCGAGATTTCCTGAGTGTAAGCAACGGTGGTAGCTGGGGAGACCTGACGCTGGTAGGCTGAGAGAAACGTCGGGAATATTTGCTGGGACTCACTGTAGAAGTATGTCTTCAAAAACTTCAAAAGAACTGCTAATATTCACGAATATGTAAACAAACAAGGAAATAACTTAAACTATGAAATTGTGAGAAAGAAGGAAACATCGAACATAGCTGAAGTATTTTTTTTGTGCTCTGTTATACAGGGTTAGTTAAAAATTCCGCACCACCTAAATAACTTTTGAATCATGTGGTTCAGTGACATGAAACTTGGTATGTGAGGATAACCATATACTAAGAACTCAATAATGATATTACCGAGTTTTTTCTACTTCCAGTTTAACCGGAAGTAATTCCAACTCTCTTATTTTAAATGGAACACCCAATATATTATTTTATTTTTGAATAGTACTCATTAAGAGCTTTTCAGAAATTACCCACACTTGATACTTCTGTTCAGATTCTGTGTTACAAAGTCAAGGAAACAGAAAAGTGTATCGAATATTAAAATAATAAACGCACCACCTAAATAACTTTTGAAGCATATGGTTCAGTGATATGAACTTGGTATGTGAGGATAACCATATGCTAAGAATCAATTATGGTATTACCGAGTTTTTTCTACTTCCGGTTTGACCAGAAGTAAATCCAACTGTCATATTTTAAATGGAATACCCAATACATTTTTTTTTTATTTTTGAATAAAGCTCATTAAGAGCTTTTCAAAAAGTACCCACACTCGATACTTCTGTACAAATTCAGTGTTGCTAAGTCAAGAAAACAGAAAGTGTATCGAATATTAAAATAATAAAATACTCCTTCCTTAACAAAAACAAAACAAAGCTAGCTCACCTTCTAAATTATGTGTTCAAATTGGTAGCCCTCAGCTGCTTTACAATGTGTCACTCGATCATAGAAACCATTTAAGGAATGATTTAGCCAGGCTTTAGGACTATCTTGCACCACTTCCATTTTTATTTAGCAACACTGAATTTGTACAGAAGTATCAAGTGTGGGTACTGTTTGAAAAGCTCTTAATGAGCTTTATTCAAAAATAAAAAAATATATTTGGTGTTCCATTTAAAATAAAAGAGAGTTGGAGTTACTTCCGGTTAAACCGGAAGTAGAAAAAACTCGGTAATACCATTATTGAGTTCTTAGTAAATGGTTATCCCCACATACCAAGTTTCATGTCATTGAACCGTATGCTTCAAAAGTTATTTAGGTGGTGCGGGACTTTTAACTAACCCTGTATGAATCAGGTTTTGTTTCATGACTAATTGTTTTTATTTCATTGTATTTTGCCTTTTAAAATGTCGTGAATATTTGTTACTACTTCATTAAATTCCTTTTATGTACCTACTCAATTAACAGACAAGACTTAATGAACTTTCATATGCTCGGTCTCCTTTAACTGCATTTCATGATGTCATTCACACTTACTATGTAATCTATTACGGTTTTCATCTTTGTTGATGTGGGCTCTTTTATGCAGTTGGGAATTGTCTGCTAGTAAATTTACACATAAACAGATGCCAGATTGTAGTATATATCACTTCTGCATTGTATTTGGAAAGTTGCCAGTTCAATCCCGTTAAGGATCAGCTGTGCTATGTGGCTGAATCATGCTATTATAGCACCTTCATATAATGTTTGTTGATTTAATCTTGATTATATTAAGTAATTGAACTCTGCTTTACAAATTAGAACAAAGAATTCATATCTTACATATGACTATCAGTTACAACTTCGAGTTGTTTTATGAAAAATGCTTCCAGTACTTATCTATCTTGTATGCTGTAAAATGTCTAAAATATTTCAATTTCAGGGATAGTTTAACAGAAAAAGAAATTAAGTTACCGATACTACAAACTAAACATTTTGAAATATAGGCCTACAGATCATGCAATATTAGACAAAATTATTTTTTTAAGTACGGTACAAAATGAAATATGTTTATAAAAATGTTAATGCCCACTTTGAGCAATTCGTACATAACTAGAGATCGGCACAATATGAAGACAGTTTTGTCAAAATATGAATTATACTCATAAACGATTTGGAGGAGATTTGTACTGGTACGTAATTATTTACAAAACAATTATTTAGAAATTAACAGTTTTGTCTATATTTAATATACTATCAAATAAAATACAATAAATCTCCATAATTAAACAGTTTGTTACCATCATCAAATCCTTACCTGAATTCAAGAACTAGGTAACTCAATAATAATTTTTAGACACTCCTCTTGCTATAGATTTAGTGATACCCAGTAATGATTTTTTTCACAGATACCAGTAGTCCTTAATTTTGTGTCGCACTTTTTATTTCGGTCATTTTAAGTCAAGTATGATATCATTGTGTTTTTCTCATCTCTGTCTGTATTCGTTTAGGACAGCAATGACTGATTTTACTTGAAGTCCTTTTACAATACTTTTTTCTTATTGATTGCTGTATAAGGCGTGACTCTAAATTTTGCTGGCTTTTATTTTCCGCTCAACTTTTTATCTAACAGTCAAGTCTCCCCAGGCCACCATTGGAAGGAATTAAAAATACTAGCTATGTGTCAGATAAACAGATTTTGATTCTTACTGTCATCTAAATTGTGGAGATATATGATACATATGCAACCCGAGAACAAAATGTTGTCTGTTGTCTGCTTATGTAACACTAATGCCAGATACATTACAGTAGGCCTCCATATTATGGATCTTATTTATGTGATATCTGATTAAGCATAATAATGTTTTGAGTACAGACAACCAAACTATTGAAATACCTTCACTTAATGTTTAATTTACTTGTCAACCAGTGTGCTGAGATTTCGCGAGTATTTGTTTATATCCCTATATACATGTGTGAAATCTAGCGAGCTGCTCTTATAAACATGTCGTGCTGTTTGGAATGTGCTAATAAACACAAATGACCTTTCAATAGGGATAAAAATGTGAAATAAAACTCAAGGATTATTAGAAGTCCTTCGCCATAAGTCAAGGGATAACGCTCGTTGGACCTGAGTTCGAATCCTGGAAGTTAAGTGTAAATTGTCTCTTTCTCACAGAATGGATTTATGTCCCTTGTCCTGCAGTGGCGGCTGGTGGTTTGAAAATACGGTGGTGCACAATGGATATCGAAGAGGAGTTAAACATACTTTACTTTAAAGTTTAAAACCATGTATACCTGAGGGCGTATACATATAAAGCTAATTTATATGCAATTAATAAGTAAAATGACTAAATACAAGCATATCTATTTATACAGAAGTCCAAAAGTGGAAGGGACCGTAGGAGGAGCTCTCTATATTGCGATTTGCCCTCATGAAAAACATTTGAGCACAGAATCGTTATCAGAATGCTACCAAGTACAAAGTGCAACGTTTTCGTTCATAAAATTCAAATGCAGCTTTCGTAGCCTGTCGGGAGATAGCAGCACTTATTGTCAGAATGACAACTCTTACAACTTTAAAGCAAAATACAAGCTCCTTTATGTATTGTGCCGTTTGTGTGCATGCAGATTCAGAAAGTAATGTGCGAAATATGCGACTGTTCGTTGCACAAGTCGAATGAATACATTTTTCATGCTTATTACTTCGGACAAATGTCTAGTTGAAACAGATACTTTCCTAGTGAATTTAGTTTCTTCTGCACTGACGTTGGTGTCCATATCAGGGAGTGCGACAAACCGTTCTCAATGAGGAAAGCAGTAGACCACGCCTCTAACCCCCTGTCCCCACATTAGCCAAACATCTCTATGAGCGTATTCCGAATCTCACCGGTGAGCAATCTGATGGCATCACGGTGTTCCGAATTCCACCGATGACGTCATTGATGCTCCACCGGTGTCGCACCCGTGCCATCAACTTGCAGAGGTGGTGGCAGGCTCCATCAGCCGCCATCAGTGAATCTGATTGGTTCTTGTATAGGGCGGGAATTAGCAGACGAATGACATCGTGCACTGTTGTGTCATGGCGGTGTGTTCTGCTGTATTGTTTGTAATGAGCACAACGTAAAAACAATATGTTAATGGCTTATGAGCGAACATGTCAACGGACCAGTTATTACTACCGGTTCAAGAAATAAGTTGTTTATGATCTCTTTTATTTGAACGAGATGGCAGTACGGAAATTTCGCAAAATTTTGCTAGCGTAGCACAGATAACCACTTACACAGTCGCCATGACAGCATCGATTCTTCCAGCAGTTTTGTTCCTTATTTTCGTTGCAACGTGACGTCATTGATGCCACCGGACCGGTGAGATTCGGAATACGCTCTATATAAACTACCTTCCCTAGGTTTTCAACATCTTTGCAAACCAAGAGGCTCGGAGGCTCCTGCAGGTGTACAGAACAAGACGCCAGCTGCAGATAGTCATGAATGAAAATTGTAAAATAAAATTATATTTTTAATAGTAACAAAGCCGGGAGATTAGGAACATTACTGGGGGTGCACAAACCTGCAACCCCCTTGATAAGCCGCCACTGCTTGTCCTATGTTCTCTTAAACGGTGACCTGGAGCCAAATTGACTGGATGATCAAAGAATCTTGCTATCTGTGAATATCTGTAAAGAGGGTCCAGTTCGATTATTATTTTATCTTAATATGTGAGCACTTTCCTCGTATTCAAGGAAAATGGTAAGTTGGTCATAATAAATAGACCTACTGTCATTCTTTTAAAAATCTATTTTACTTTACCTATGACCCTCTTTATATACTGAGAAAGTATGGTGACCGTGAAAGAATTCATTTTCACAATACAGTGGAAATAACACTTTTAAAATTTTCACACTATGTTTAAGCTATTTTTTTATTATGTGTCTTGTGTTAAATTAACACTCTTTCAGCCTGTTAATATTTTGATAATAGAGGACCAACAAGCTACTCCAGCTCCTGAAGGATTAATTCTGGGACTCACTTTCTCAAGAAATATAAATATGGAGGTCTCTTGTTTGGAGTTGTTATTATTATTATTATTATTATTATTATTATTATTATTATTATTATTATTATTATTATTATTATCTGTGAATAGATTTATAGGCCTATGCAAGTTTCTAGCGTTGTCAAAATCTTAAAGTTGTATAAAAACCTTGATTTATAAATTAATAGATTGATATTACACAAAATAATTAAGAATAATGTTTCGGAAAATGTATTCGTGTTAAATTCTCACATTACCTCGTTAACATATTTCTGCCTGTTATCGGCCATCTTCAGAACTGGTTGTTGCTGGCCTTGACGCCTTTTGTTTGTGTTCTAAAGATGGCCGATAACAGGCAGAAACATGTTAACTCTTAAATTGACAATGTATCCTATAGGATACAACAGGTTAATAGGCTATATGCTATAATTTTAATAGAACAATAGAAAAAGAAATTGGTATGAAAATTAAAATTTCACAATACTATAATATTGTACAATATATAAAAATATGGACATTGTGATGGTTGTTTTCTTTACGGTCCGACAAGGTTTAATAAACTAGTGTGAGAAATGAAGCTTTGCCAAGTTAAGGGTTAACGAGGTAATGTAAAAATTTAACACGAGAAAGACACATAATACGTTTTCCGAAGTGATACAGTGTTAAAAGTTGCGTAATCAAGATATATATAAGAATAATGATTAAAATGAACTACATTCTGGTACTGTATATAAATTTAAATTACGCCAAAAAAGTATAATTGACTTTTTGATTTTTATTCACTTCCTTCACTCCCAAGTGCATTGGATGTACTACATAGCTTTCAACACAGTCTCTCTTTTCTTCTCAAAAATTCTTTCAACTCAAGACTATGGTACGGACTGCCTCCGTGGTCTGTTGGTCAGCATGCTGGCTTCCAGATCAGGAGGTCCCGGGTTCGATTCCCGGGCTCGGCTCTCGGCGAGTTTTTCTTGAAGAAGAGGAATTCCCTGGGTGTCTAGAGTCTGGAAATTTGTATGAATGTGAGTGTGCCGGGTTAATATTAATTAACCTGAACACACGTTTCAGCGTCACATTGTTGACAAGTAACTCCATCTGTTAGCACGCTATAGAGTTACCAACAACGAAAAAAAAAAAGTCTACGGTATGCATACTAGGCTACTGTAGACACAGACATTATTTGTAGTTCACTCTTGACAGTTCTAGAAACATGCGGATTCTCAGCACATGCGTTGCTTACTGGAATTGATAAAATAAATTGAAGCGCTGTACTTTTATAAAGTTCGTCAGCACCCTCTTGTTTGTTGAAAAATTCTGTGCAGGTTTTACCACCAGAAATGTTCTTGTTGAGTGAAGGATACACAATTCGCTTATCACTATAGCCTGTGCCAGATGCTTGCATAAGAACGGTTGGAACTTCTTCGAATGATGTTCTCCAATCATTTTTCTTTTCTTTTCTTTCATTTTATTTTCCCTTCCCTTCCCTTCCCTTCCCTTCCCTTCCCTTCCCTTCCCTTCCCTTCCCTTCCCTTCCCTTCCCTTCCCTTCCCTTCCCTTTCCTTTCCCTATTTTTTGGTTCTGGAACGAATTTTCCCTTTTGAAGTTACCGTATTTTGGAAATGGACAAAAAAATTTCCTGAAACGTCGTTATCCTTCGACAGAAACTCCAGGACAAATATTTGATTACAGAACAATCCCAGTGAATTTGAGACCCGTGGCAACTTTGATCCATAACTATAGCAATACCTGAATTCATAAAATGTTTTTTCTATAAAAAGTAATAATAATAATAATAATAATAATAATAATAATAATACAGAACATAATATAATACAGAATAATACATCAGACTACAGAATATAATTACAACACAAGAAATAGAAATAAAATAATACAATCAATATAAAAAGAGGATACAATAATATTAACAAAATTTGAGGACCTGATTAGCAGCGCTTGTGTTCGGTCACAATTCATAATATATTATTTATAGACTATTTAAGAGGAATATTGTGTATACAGTAAATAAAATAAATAGGAACTAAAATAAAATTACAGCTACAATGAAATTACATAATATAATATTAACATAGAGAAGAATAATAGGACAATTTATGAAAAAAATAATATATTCCGAAATTATAGAATACAAATATAATATTAATATAGACTGATTAATTCATACGCATAGGCTATAAAAAATGTAATAAATAACTTAATCTAATAGGCCTAGGTATATGAAATTTTAAACATTATCGGTATGTTTTGCACTTTATATATTTTTGTAAATAATTATTAATTTTCATTTTAAAAACTACTATTATACAGTACTTCAACTGTCGCGATAAACTAAGATACTGGTCATATGTGTGAATTTCATTACTGTATATATAGTAGGTATTTATTATCTTTTAAATATTAAAGAAAATATTAACTGTTCTATATTCTAGATCATATTTTATGATGCTTGATGAATTAGAGTGCGTCCAGTAGTTGTAACATATTATGCTAAGATGGTGGATATATTTCACGTCACAATCAACTGTATTATTCAGAGGTAGCCTATTGAAAATATGTGGCTTACCAAGCAATACCAATATTAGTCTCGTATTAGTAATAACTTGGTACTGCATAATATTGGGAGACATTAGCTATGGAACGAACCATGCCAAGTTTTCATTTCGTTTAGTCTCATAATCAAGGAAAGTACGATAAATGTTAACTGGAAAATACTGTAATATTATTTTCAGCAACAGACACTCCAGAACCAGCAGTATCAGACTCCTTCACATTGCGCCGTACCCGAACGCCAGAAAAGACAATCACCCCATCCTCGACAGAAAGCGAAAAGAGCAGTTCAAGCAGTTCTTCCACAACTACCAGTACTCCCACTACACAGCAAACGAAACAACCTAGGCCAGCGAGAAAAACTACAAGTCATAGGTGAGCGAAGATGTAATTACGTTTTATTTTTATTTTTTATTTTTTTTAATTTCAGTAGGTTATTTTACGACGCTTTATCAACAGCGTAGGTTATTTAGCGTCTGAATGAGATGAAGGTGATAATGACGGTGAAATGAGTCCGGAGTCCAGCACCGTAAGTTACCCAGCATTTGCTCATATTGGGTTGAGGGAAAACCCCGGAAAAAACCTCAACCAGGTAACTTGTCCCGACTGGGAATCGAACCCGGGCCACCTGGTTTCGCGGCCAGATGCGCTAACATTACATTCTGTTGGATTGAAGGTACCAGTACTAAGAAAAGACATGAGAAAAATTAGTCGTGATAGAAATAAGATGTAGTAACAATGAAGGAAGGATTGAAAGAGGAAGACAGTATTGTAGCAAGACAGAGAGAAATAGAGAGCATTAGGGATAGTTCTTAAGGGGAGTTAGTTGTTAAGCCATGTGAAAATTGTGGAAATTTAACTACCGGTACATTTTATTTTGTTAAGCATAGTTTCTAATATGAATTCATAATTCTTTTTACTTATTATATCCTCTTCCTACTCTTTAATTATGTACTAGAAGTTCTTATATATTGCATTACTTCTTAAAAAATAGTAACATATGTTTTAATTTCATTATCTTCTATAACAAAATTTCGTATAACACCCTGCTTACTGAACTTAATTTAATGTCTCTTGCCAGTCGTAGATTACTTGCTGAGCAACTTTTATTGTATAAAATATTCAATGGTCTACTGGATAATAGTGAAATATTATCACAAATCCAGATTAACGCTAGAACATCACATTTAAGAAATCGTCAATTGTTATATTACAAAAAACCGAACACTTCAGCACACAAAAACTCATCAGTGTTAAAAATGTGTTCAAAGTTTTTTAAACATGCAAAACATGGGATCTGGATTTCAGCATTTCTTACTTGGAATATAAACATTTTCTTATTAATACACTGAAGATAGTTGATTTTAAATAGTACCAGTATTGATATCTATGCTTTGTAATTGCCATTTATAACTACATTTAACATCTTTTGGTTAAGATATTTGTATTTATCCATTTTTCATTTTTTTATTTTATATTTTTCATTTGCGTCTGTATCTGTGGCTTTATTTACATATGTAGTTGCCTGTTTTTTTTTTCTTTTTATTTTTTCATTTTTATTTATACCTGTACCTTGCATTTGTAGCTGTTTTTCACTCTTTTTTCATGTTACCTCCATTGTTTTATGTTCTAAGCAAATATTTGTACTGTCTATTGTAATTGAGGCTTTGTCCTGCCATAGATATAAATAAATAAAATAAATAAATAGATAGATAAATAAATAAATTATTTTAATTAATTAATTACAATACACGCACAAGCATTCGTACAATTTTCTCTTTTCATACATTTCAGATTTCAAAGAAATTTTAATCATAAAAACTAAGAAGTAATAGAAGGCACTCTTGCCAGAAAGACTAGAGTTCCTTTAAATATTAGGCTATAGTCTTGGAGCATACTGGTATTTGAATTTTTTTAGTAATTACAAATTTATTTTTCTCTCATTTAATGAAAAGTATAAAAGAAAATGCTTAATATAGTTGGGAAAATCTGATACGGTAGCATTATTATACATCTGTTAAGATATCCTGAATATTTCATAATTCTGGTTCAAATAGTTATTCTACAAAATGTACTAATAACTTGGAAAATGTGTTACAGAAAACAGCTGAAATTAAAAGTATATTGTTGAATGTTATGGCGCCAAGATCCGAATAAGCACATTAACTAAATACAAATGTTCTCGGAGTATTAAACTTATATACTTATATGTATAATTGTTCAAAAAGGAACTCTTTTTGTATAAGTAAATAAAGAAATAAATTTTGACCCTGTTAATAATAATAATAATAATAATAATAATAATAATTTGTCAGAAACCAATGTATAAGGCCTGGATATGACCGTCAGGTTTAATAATATGTTGTTGTTGTTGTTTTCTAATGCCAGGCGTTTGACAATAAAGTCATTTGACCTCTTGCACTCCAATATTTTTCAAAGATATTATCATGACCAGCCAATGAAGCACAGATTTTGAGGTGTTCCGAATCCATTTCTTGGTTTGAGTTGCACAATGGACAGTTAGGGGACTGATATATTCCAATTCTATGCAGGTGTTTAGCCAAACAATTATGGCCTGTTGCCAATCTAAATGCAGCTACAGACGATTTTTGTGGTAAATCGGGAATTAACTGTGGATTTTGATGCAGAGAGTTCCATTTTTTCCCTTGGGATTGTGTTATCAAATTTTGTTTGTTGAAGTCTAAGTATGTAGATTTAATAAATCTCTTCACAGAGTAATACGTAGATTTAGTAACAGGTCTGTAAGTAGCAGTGCTGCCCTTCTTTGCTAAAGCATCCGCATTCTCGTTTCCCAGGATTCCACAATGGGATGGTATCCATTGGAATACAATTCTTTTATTGAGTGATATTAATTGAGAGAGCATTTTAGTTATTTCTGCTGTTTGAGATGAAGGTGTGTGTTTAGAGACGATTGATAGAATAGCTGCTTTGGAGTCTGACAATATTACTGCATTCCTAAATTTATTGATGTGGCATAGAAGATTCCTGAGACATTCACTTATTGCAATGATTTCACCATCAAAACTTGTTATTCCATATCCAAGAGATCTATAAAGTGAGAAGAGACAGCACGTAACACCTGCACCGGCACCTTGTTCTCTGGAGATCAAGGATCCGTCGGTGTATAAATGAAGACAGTTTTGTGGAGGGTACCTACAGTAATATTAATTGTCTCTAAAGACAATTGTTTCAGTATTTCAGTGTTTACTTCTGATTTCAGTATTTCTTCTGTTAAATTTAGATTATATTCTATATTTAATAGAGTTAAAGGGTTTGGTTTAATTTGTAAGTTTTCTTTTAAATTCGGGATATTGATTTTCTGTTTTAATTCTTGAACAATGGATATGAAACTTTTTTGAGTTTTCAATCTACAGAGAGGACTGTATGAATGCCAATTGTTTCCTGGTAATCTGATAAGTTTTTCATATTGAATCAGTGCTTTTTCTTCTATTGTCATTTTGATACTGTTAATATTAGTGAGGAATCTCATAGAATCTATTGGAGTTGTTTTGATTCCACCAGTAATGAGTCTGAAAGCTTGGTTTTGAACATATTCTATGTCGTTTATGAAAGGTGAAGTAATTAAAATTTCTCCGCAGTATGTCAGCACTGGCTGTATAAACATTTTGTATGTAGTGTTCAAAGTATTCCTAGAGCATCCCCATTTCTTTCCTGCTAGTCTTTTTAGAAGGGAGAATCTTTTACGAGCTTTTTCAGAAATGTATTTCAAATGATTGCTCCATGTTAACTTACTATCGAAAATAACTCCAAGATATTTGGATTCATAAGTCCTAGGAAGGTGTTGGCCATTGTATTGGATATTGAATTATCTTTCTTTTTTACCGAATGAAAATATTTGGTAGTTACTTTTGCTTAAATTGAGTGTCATCAAATTTGATGTATTGATAATGTACACACTCACATATACACTCACACATGCACAAACGACCAACTTCCCTTAAACAGTGATTAGGCATAAGATTATATGATAACTGAGGACAAAACTGGAGTCAGAATGTTAGGGAAGAGCTAATTTGATTAATTTAACAACAGTAATACAGGAAATAGAAATGAAATGATAGAAAAATGTAATAGAGAGTAATGGTGTAATTTAAATACCAGTACATTTATTATTATTATTATTATTATTATTATTATTATTATTATTATTATTATTATTATTATCTCATACTAGCAAATCAAAATGATGTAGGTTACTACTCAAACATTAATGGCAGTTGGCAGTAATTAGAAATGACATACCGGTATTCACTTCGTTATAGAAATTTGTTTATATATATATATATATATATATATATATATATATATATATATTCCTTCTTCTTCTTGCCTCATTCCAAATATTGACACTAATTGCAGCGATTTTCAACAACTATTTGACCCATGAGACATATTTTACAGTTGTAGGTAGGGACATTGATTCTCAATTGATTACAAGGTTTAGCATCAAATAATAGCAAAATGATGACGGGAGAAAAGAGGAGTACTACAATAAACTCTGACCTTAACATGGAATTTGTTCATTAGAATTTCATCATGATTTTTCTACTCGAAGATAAAAGTTATATTAAAATTTTATTTCTTACTCGTGAAGTAAAATTTTCTGATTTCAGCACTAACAGTAGCACTGGTGATAACAAGGACCTTGGTAAATTACGCAGAGTGAGGATACAGTCCCTGAAAGAAGTATCCTCTGTTGAGGAACCAACAAACCCGGAAGTTGAATTTATTATTCAGGTAAGAAATGGTTTAAGTATTCCTTGCTCAAAACAATCTCATTTATGAAATTTTGTAAGGAAGTATGGCGAAATTTATTAAAATATTTATTTCAATCACGTGACTTCGCTCATAGTAATTAAATCATAGTGTGAGCGATGGAGATTTAATTTATTTCTTTAACTGAAAAATAAAATTATATAAGTTACAATCCAGGGAAATGTTATGAAATGTGTACAGGAAACAGTTGTGACTGTTATCTAAAGAAGTACGAGTATTTTCTCCTTAAAAGTATAAATGAAACTAAAGTTAATTTATCCGGAAAACAAATCATGGACCTGATGAACAAGGTATTTCCGATGATTTATGATTATTTGTAATTTGCTCTTAATTAAGAAATATTAGGTACCGTAAAGATTGTGAACCTATTATGTTTTGCAATGATCCGATGTTGAATTATCTGATAACGAAATATAATAGCGACAATCACTGTAGTGTAATGGAGCAATATCATCCATATTGTTTTAAGCGTAATATTAACAAAAGAAAAACAATTCCACCATGTCTTTAAACATTTCTATTTGCTGAGCAATAGACACACAATTGAAGACCTCCCTGGAAAAAGGAATGTCACATACCGTATTGAGTGTAAGTGGAAAAAGTAATTTTAAAGCATTTATTTATAACTAGCCATACCCGTACGCTCCGCTGGATTGTTAGAAATAAATATAAAGTAATTACATAATTAAAATAGGACATTTGATCCAGGGAACATTCGTGTTTGATAGATGGCTAAATCGTTTAATATGTTACTTAATTTAAATTGTATTTAAAATATTAAAATGCGATCATTTTGGTCCAGAGATCACTCATTTGGTGCAATGACAATTCCTTTAACATGTTTCTTAATTGTTATTAAGCCTACATGCAACCATAGTTTAATGAAGATTGACAACATTTAGATTTATTGTGTATACTTTATATTACTTGCTATTTGTTTCCATTTTTTATCTTAAATAGTGATACAGCATATATAGTGATATGTAATTATATTTCTTTATTTCGAAAATGTAAGAATTCACGATCTCCTATGTACCATTGCCATGGAATGAATAAATGTGTTTTTTCTTCCTACTAAAAAATTTTATATTTTGCACATAGGAGTTATTGCAGGAACAACAACGCTATAATCTGAGGTGGCGGTGAAAATGTATTGCATTGTTATTTTAAAAGTCTTGTATATCCTTTAACCGACATTACTTCATACAAACACAGGAACATTCTCTGTAGGCTATGTTTAATAGCTTTCGTTTGTTGTTGTCCAAGGCCCCTTATAGACGAAGTCATTTTGTTTTTTATTTCATTACAGCGCCTTGGATGGCGTTGTTATATAAATTTTAAAACTCATTTATCTCATTAAATATCAGTCCTATCAAAATGTTGTATAGAATAAAACTTGTCAGAAATAATTTGTAAAAAACCTTTTGTTACGTAACATTTTTCACGAAAATTAATAATAAGGGAGATATTTCGATTTATTTAATTCAAGTCCCTTTATAAACCCCTTTTTAAATAAAGCATTTTGAATGCCATATAGCCTAAAATCTAAGTTACAACGAACTTAATTTATATTCCAATTTTCATATAAATCAGTTCAGCCATTATTGCGTGGAAAGGTAACAAACATACATACAGACACAGATATACAAACAAACATTTCAGAAAAGCGATTTTCGGTTTCAGGATGGTTAATTATACATGTTAACACCAATTATTTTTGTAAAATCGAAAATTACCAGAAAAATTTTGACTACAGATTTATTATTAGTATAGACAATAAATTATTGCGTTCAGTAGCTGAATAAACTTGTATCCTTGTTTAGTCGAGTGGTTGTGATAGTAAATATAGACCTAATGAAATAAGCCCCTGAAATAATTTTGCTTTCTCCTGACGTGAATTACAGGTTTGTTGGTTACATCCTTATTCCGGGGAGGTCTTCAAAGACAAAATTTAACTTAGGAAATCATTATATTTGTACAAAATCTACTAATGTTCCCTCGTATTTTTATACAAAATATTATAATTCATAAGCTAGGACAGAATTAAATTTAGAAAAATGATTTTATCTATAAATCAGAAAAAATAGAAAATGACTTGTACCGGTACAGACAATCCTCAACTTCGGCACGTGGATTATTTCATAGAAACTATCTACATACTATATTATGTAGGATCATTCTGTACATTAGTAGCACTAAATGTCAGGGATTTTACTACCTAAGTCAGAGTCTACCAGAGTGCTGCATTGGACTTAAATCACTCGCTTGAAATCAGTCGAATTTCGCACCCTCGAGTGAGATACGATCGGTCGTGATACGCTCGTAATAAATAGAAGCACAGTACAAGGTCATCTCACCGACATGTCTTATCTTGTATGGAAGGCGACAGATAAGATACACATATGTTTTGCTCACACGGTAAAAATAAGGCTTTATTTTCTGCGTATATGACAAATGTCTAATGGAACGTACCAAAACAGTAACATGAAGTTATAAATAAAATAAGTATGAAAAACTTCGATATACAGTTATTATTCCTAATTAATAATTATTCAATATTTGATTTGCCACATATATAATATGATAGGTCCATACATAGTGTTCCACCTATGTACTGCGACAATGTAGAAACGTTTTACAAAATATTATTATATAGCAGTAAATTAATAACAATAAAATATTATTATATAGCAATAAATTAATAACAATATTAGTACAGAGATAACGTCACAGAAAATATAATAAAACGAATAATCATGCTGCACAACTGTTACAGACGCAAAGACTGATACACTAATTATTAGAGATTATTATTATTATTATTATTATTATTATTATTATTATTATTATTATTATTATTATTATTATTATTATTATTATTACTAGAAAACTTGATACATTTCTTGCATTATCGTGAGTGTGTTCTCCGTTTATAATAATTACATTTACATCCAATAACATCTATCAGATATGGCAAAAACAAAATCACTCCTGTGGGGGGGGGGAGGGGAACATCTGCCTACAACATTTATATTACATTTTAAAGCTAGTTTTGTAGTTGTACTATGGAGAGGCTAGTTAAACACTGCAAAGTTTTGAAATGATAAACATCTATGATGTTACTACACAGTTCATCACTGTAACAAGAACGAGTGTCTAACGCTCGGCTTATACCATTCGAGAATTTATCGCTCGCGACAATTTTACCCATCATGCATGTACGATACCTATCGGATTATGCTATGAACTACTTGGTGCTCGAGCGAAAATGTCTGATGCAGACCTCTGGAGTCTACTTATGTGGAATCCATACAAGTCGGGATCTGTCTGTATTTGAGATTTAATTTATTAACATTAAGATGAAAAATATTACAAAATTTGGTTGCAAAATACTTCAGAAATGTGCTTTACGTTTTAGGTAAAATCCTCGAAATCGAAACAACCTTCCAGTAAAACAAGTGCTAGTGCCGGTACAACAAATAGCATTAGCAGCTCAACTGCCAAGAAAGCATTAGGGACATCATCCTTACCGGGCTCCAGCTCATCTGGGAGTGGCAGCAGTGGGACCAGTGAAGAAGAAGACAGCGACGACGATCTGTCAAGCTTGGCAGGGACTGAGACCACAGAAACGACGCTTGTCGACCGAAATGAGAATGAGCTTCAGGTCTGGCAATGCTTCTTGAATGGTAGTCAAAATGTTGTATAGTGCTACTCAAATCAGAGACGTTTTAATCACCACTTAAATTTGTTGTTATGAAATGCATTGCAGTTTTGTTTCTTTCAAAATATTAAATACCCTGAGAGTAAAAAGTTGAAACACTGTTTATAAGACTGAAGATAAAAAATATAAAACTGAATTGTGTCTCTTATATACAGGAGCAGATTGAAAGTTTGAAGCAAGAACTGGAGATGATGCGAGCTCGCTGTGAACGAGTGGAAAGGGAGAAGAGCGACATACTTCTGCGGAGGATAGCAGCAATGGATACTGCTCCGAGCAAGACTGCTGCGTCTGAGGTAAAATGAGTACATTATTCAGCACGAAGTTCATTAAAATAGGAAAGTGAAATTTTTATTTGAGATTCCTATTATCTTCATAATATTAGGTAATTTTTTACCTTGCTTTGCTCTTAATATCTTTATTATGTACCGTACCAGACTGGGTAGTTTAGAAGTCCCGAAATATTGCTTGTATTTATAAAATGGTTTTCTTGCGTCATCATCCAAAATATTTCTGTGGCACTTCTAACCAGCTGAACACAAAATTTAATAAAACTTCGTTTACTCTTACCACACACAAGTTCTTGTAGTTTCTTAATTTCGTTTGCCAGAAAGATTCAATTAATTTTCCTTGAGTCACATGCTTTAGGTACTGCGTAATATTTTTTGTAATAAAATATGTTTCTAAGGCCCGGTTTCTTCAACCTTTGTTAAATTATAACAGTGTTATTCCATTTTAACTGTAAACTTAACAGTTGAAGCATTTTTTCAACTACTGTTAGTACTAACAGGCTGTTAAAACCTATGTTAATTTAACCGCCCAATTTCATGCAGTTAAATCATTTAATTCTCTGTTAGCATAGAAGTATCCAATATGATTGGTGCGTTAGATGCTGGACTTGTATATCTGGATTGTTTAGAAAATGATGTCCATGAATAGATAAACAGAGCGGATGATTTCTGCGATTTGACAGAACAGAAGTTCATACAAAGATATAGGCTATTTTCTGCCAAGCCTTACTTTTCGCTTTCAACTTAGATCCGTTTGTTTGTTTATTCTCATTAATTGGTTTATACTGCGAAATAATTTCCAGCAGAAGGCTTCTTTCGAACGAAGAGAAATTAGTCCCACGATTTCTTTTTGTTCCAGTATTTTCCATTTCATAACAGCAACACCAATACGCCACTCCATGCTGTTGTGATACAGACGAGGAAAGAAGCAGAAATCAAACCTGAGGGAATAGAAAGACTTCTATCCTCTCTGAATCAAACAACGGAAACAAGCTAGAATCGCAATTGTCAGAGTTCAGAAAACAGAAGTGAGCCTATACTTGGTTATAGGTTATGGTTAAACTCTAGAATCTCTGGTCATAACAGAGAGTTAACAAACAGAATGTTAAAATGTGAATTGTAAAGTTGAAGAAACGCAATATTTTTAACAGCAATTCATACCTTTAACTTACAGTTAATTAACGCTATGTTAGATGCATTTTAACAAAGGTTGAAGAAACCGGGCCTAAGAATAAATTCTTTGTAAATGTACAGACAGGTTTATTTCTACTGCGATACTTTAAATAAATCAGATGGGACACAATTAATTTATTTATTTAAATTCTTTCAATAATAAAGTTATTCCAGAACCCTGACAAGTATGGCGCACCCCCACAATTGTTCAACCCTTGCTCAGCACACTCATCCCTCCATCGTCCTTGGTATGAGATATGTAAACAATCCTTATGGGTAGCACGCTTCGTGAGGTCGCTCGTGTGCATGAGAGTCTTTGCCACTCCTGATTTATATTATGAGATGGGTGCAATAAAGGAAATGAAATGGCAGCAAAAGTACCATTTTCCAATTGGCGCAATGTTGTATATATTATGCCTTACAGGTACTGAAACTGCAACAAAAAGTGAACGAGTTACAAAGTCTAGCAGAAGATTTACGCGATGACAAGAAAAGCCTGAATCTGAAAGTGAAGGAACTGGAAGAGGAAATTGAAGGCCGGCCCGACAAGGCAGCCACCCAGAAGACTGTGGATGAACTGCGCTCCAAGTTGCTGGCTGCCGAGACACTTTGTGAGGAGTTGATGGACGAGAATGAAGACATGAAGAAGGAACTCAGGGACCTGGAGGAAGAGATTGAGGAGATGCAAGACAATTTCAGGTACTGGTACTATTGTCCAAATATTTAAATAACATTTTCAAGAGTAGCACATATTTATCGAGATGTAAACTATAACCTCTAGAATACAATAACACAAAACAGAATGGAATAAAATTCTATAGTAGTTTTATTCGGCAAGTAGAAATATAATTCTAGAATATGCTATTAAGTCCACACCTGTGGAGTAACGGTTAGCACGTCTAGCCGCGAAACCAGGTGGTCCGGGTTCGATTCCCGGTCGGGGCAAGTTACCTGGTTGAGGTTTTTTCCGGGGTTTTCCCTCAACCCAATACGAGCAAATGCTGGGTAACTTTCGGTGTTGGACCCCGGACTCATTTCACCGGCATTATCACCTTCATCTCATTCAGACGCTAAATAACCTAGATGTTGATAAAGCGTCGTAAAATAACCTACCAAAAAAAAAAAAATATATATATGCTATTAAGAAAATGCAGGAAAACAGAGAGGGTTCATTTTTTATTGCCGAGCTCATGAGAAGATGAAGCTTTACCTTCATGCCCCCATGTTCCATGGCGTGTGAAGGCAATACCATTACCTAAATAATAATTACGATTTTGTTTTGAATTAAATGTTAAGAAAGAAATTCAGCCAGCATTATTAAGTATACATATTATTTTTGTTTACAGGGAGGACCAAGCTGATGAATACAGCTCATTAAAGAAAGAGCTGGAGCAGACGAACAAGAACTGTCGCATTTTGTCATTCAAGCTTCGGAAAGCCGAGCGGAAGGCGGAGCAACTAGAAGCGGAAAAATTAGAAGCAGAGAAGAAGATGAAGGACGTGGCTGGTGGCCAGACAGGGCTGGAAAAAGTGGATAAAATAAAAAAATTAGAGCAGGAATTAGCGGTTGCAAATGAGGTGAGTATTGAAACTATGCATCGAATTTTCTGTTAAGTTCCATTTCCGTACTGTAGGTGAAGTAAAATCAATGGAATAAAAGATCAGCACAACGAAGCAGTCTACAAGACAGCTGACAGAAAACTTTGCTATGGTCACTATATAAAAATTTACGATACAATTGAAAAAATTTCTAAGGTCACTATATAAAAATTTACGATAAAATTGAAAAACTTTTCTATGGACACTTATAAAAATTTACTATACAATTGAAAAACTTTTCTATGGTCACTATATAAAAATTTACTATACAATTGAAAAACTTTTCTATGGTCACTATAAAATTTATGATACAATTGGAAAACTTTTCTATGGTCACTATATAAAAATTTACTATACAATTGAAAAACTTTTCTATGGTCACTTATAAAAATTTACGATAGAATTGAAAAACTTTTCTATGGTCACTTATAAAAATTTACGATACAATTGAAAAACTTTTCTATGGTCACTATAAAAATTTACTATACTATTGAAAAACTTTTCTATGGTCACTATAAAAATTTACTATACAAATGAAAAACTTTTCTATGGTCACTTATAAAAATTTACTATACAATTGAAAAACTTTTCTATGGTCACTATAAAAATTTACTATACAATTGAAAAACTTTTCTATGGTCACTATAAAAATTTACTATACAAATGAAAAACTTTTCTATGGTCACTTATAAAAATTTACGATACAATTGAAAAACTTTTCTATGGTCACTTATAAAAATTTACGATACAATTGAAAAACTTTTCTATAGTCACTATATAAAAATTTACTATACAATTGAAAAAATTTCTAAGGTCACTATATAAAAATTTACTATACAATTGAAGAACTTTTCTATGGTCACTATAAAAATTTACGATACAATTGAAAAACTTTTCTATGGTCACTTATAAAAATTTATGATACAATTGAAAAACTTTTCTATGGTCACTATAAAAATTTACTATACAATTGAAAAAATTTCTAAGGTCACTATATAAAAATTTACTATACAATTGAAAAACTTTTCTATGGTCACTATAAAAAAAACTATACAATTGAAAAAATTTCTAAGGTCACTAAATAAAAATTTACGATACAATTGAAAAACTTTTCTATGGTCACTATATAAAGATTTACTATACAATTGAAAAGTTTTCTATGGTCACTTATAAATATTTACGATACAATTGAAAAACTTTTCTATGGTCACTATATAAAATTTACTATACAATTGAAAAACTTTTCTATGGTCACTTATAAAAATTTACGATACAATTGAAAAACTTTTCTATGGTCACTATATAAAAATTTACTATAAAATTGAAAAACTTTTCTATGGTCACTATATAAAAATTTACAATACAATTGAAAAACTTTTCTATGGTCACTATATAAAATTTACTATACAATTGAAAAACTTTTCTGTGGTCACTATAAAAATTTACTATACAATTGAAAAAATTTCTAAGGTCACTAAATAAAAATTTACGATACAATTGAAAAACTTTTCTATGGTCACTATATAAAGATTTACTATACAATTGAAAAGTTTTCTATGGTCACTTATAAAAATTTACGATACAATTGAAAAACTTTTCTATGGTCACTATATAAAATTTACTATACAATTGAAAAACTTTTCTATGGTCACTTATAAAAATTTACGATACAATTGAAAAACTTTTCTATGGTCACTATATAAAAATTTACTATAAAATTGAAAAACTTTTCTATGGTCACTATATAAAAATTTACAATACAATTGAAAAACTTTTCTATGGTCACTATATAAAATTTGCTATACAATTGAAAAACTTTTCTGTGGTCACTTATAAAAATTTACGATACAATTGAAAAACTTTGCTATGGTCACTATATAAAAATTTGCTATACAATTGAAAAACTTTCCTATGATCACTATAAAAATTTACTATGCAATTGAAAAAATTTCTAAGGTCACTATATAAAAATTTACGATACAATTGAAAAACTTTTCTATGGTCACTATATAAAAATTTACTATACAATTGAAAAACTTTTCTATGGTCACTTATAATAATTTACGATACAATTGAAAAACTTTTCTATGGTCACTATATAAACATTTACTATACAATTGAAAAACTTTTCTATTGTCACTTATAAAAATTTAGGATACAATTGAAAAACTTTTCTATGGTCACGTATAAAAATTTACGATACAATTGATAAACTTTTCTATGGTCACTATATAAAAATTTACTATATAAATGAAAAACTTTTCTATGGTCACTTATAAAAATTTACAATACAATTGAAAAAATTTTCTATGGTCACTATATAAAAATTTACTATACAATTGAAAAACTTTTCTATTGTCACTTATAAAAATTTACAATACAATTGAAAAAATTTTCTATGGTCACTATATAAAAATTTACTATACAATTGAAAAACTTTTCTATGGTCACTTATGAAAATTTACGATACAATTGGAAAACTTTTCTATGGTCACTATATACAAATTTACTATACAATTGAAAAACTTTTCTATGGTCACTATATAAAAATTTACTATACAATTGAAAAACTTTTCTATGGTCACTATATAAAAATTTACTATACAAATGAAAAACGTTTCTATGGTCACTATATAAAAATTTACTATACAATTGAAAACTTTTCTATGGTCACTTATAAAAATTTACTATACAATTGAAAAACTTTTCTATGGTCACTTATAAAAATTTACTATACAATTGAAAAACTTTTCTATGGTCACTTATAAAAATTTACTATACAATTGAAAAACTTCTCTATGGTCACTATATAAAAATTTACTATACAATTGAAAAACTTTTCTATGGTCATTATATAAAAATTTACTATACAATTGAAAAACCTTTCTATGGTCACTTTATAAAAATTTACGATACAATTGAAAAACTTTTCTATGGTCACTATAAAAATTTACTATACAATTGAAAAAATTTCTAAGGTCACTATATAAAAATTTACTATACAATTGAAAACTTTTCTATGGTCACTTATAAAAATTTACTATAGAATTGAAAAACTTTTCTATGGTCATTATATAAAAATTTACTATACAATTGAAAACTTTTCTATGGTCACTTATAAAGATTTACGATACAATTGAAAAACTTTTCTATGGCCACTTATAAAAATTTACGATACAATTGAAAAACTTTTCTATGGTCACTTTTAAAGATTTATGATACTGTCAACGCGGGCTATTTGGACCCTTAAGGTGTTACTTGAACCCAGAAGAAAAAAATGTGGTGGATCATCACAGGACTAGTTTCAATGTGTTTAGTGCTGTACAGTTCTGCCATTTATCGGACACAGTACACTAACTCGACATTAAAATTTTTTACATCGACGAAAACATTTTTTTCTTCTGGGTTCAAGTAACACCTTAAGGGTCCAAGTAGCCCGCATTGACGGTACTATTGGAAAACTTTATGGTGGTCACTATATAAATTTTCTTGCAGGTAGCAATCAGGTTACAAAAAGACCTGGATGAAACGAATGCGAAGCTGAAAGCAAAAGAAGAAGCAAGCACCAAAGAAGCGAATAAAAAGAAGGCACCAATGCTTGGAGCAATCGGGAAAGTGTCTTCAGGGGAGGTTAGTCCAGTGATGCACAATATATTGTTTGAAAAGAGATGTGGATTTTTATAAAGTATCTAGTATAATACTTTTTATAATTAGAACATGGTGATGTCATGGTTAGAATGCCTGCTTTGTATTTGGAAGTTCCAGGATTCGATTTCAAGGATTGGCTATATTTACTCTGAATTTTTGTGTTTTCCCAAATCTCTTCAGGCAAATTCCTGGTTAGTACCACTACCAATTACAAAAGACCCAGGCCATAGCCAATCTAGGTTAGTTATATAGCGGTTTATATACACATGTACATTAATGGCAAAAAAAACCGGACCGACCCTTGTAGCTGATTTCAGAGCCTTGTTCACAGTGACAGCATAATAGACTGGTAACTAAGACTTTCGTGGTTCGAATCTTGCCTAGGAAGGAAACTTTTTTTTTGTTTCTTATTCAAATTTATTCTCAATACTTTTCGATTGCAGCGATATTTTACTACTTAATTAAATTATTATTCCCAGAACATGAATTTCACCAGCTTATTTTCTAATGGCTTTCGAAATGGGCTACGTCAGCAGTCGAAACTACAACAATTTCAATAGATTACTCGCTATCTTGTGAATGCGGGCATGGCATGGGCAGTGGCTCATTTCGGGGACTTCAATTATTCCGTCGGTCCGGTTTTTTTTTTTTGCCTCTACTGTACACATCATCCATGACTGCACTGGCCACACTTCTTAATTCATTCGAGATCATTTTCATGCGGTTTTTTCGAGTGTATTGCAGAGAGCCTGTTTTTACTATCATATGTTTGTATTATGTTTAACCATTTCGAAAATAGACATAAAAGAGTGATGTCATGTAAATTTAAATACTACTTCAGCGCTTAGCACTGGGACTTTTGAATACCAGGTTGAGAGGTTAATATGTTGTTGTTGTTGTTATCTAATGCTGGGCTTTGGCAACGAAGCCATTAGCGTTCTTGCTCTCCAATATTTTTCTGTGGTGGATCCATCAGGTAGAACTTCACAGGTTTGTAGATGATCTTCAGTCATTTCTTCTTCTTTGTTGCATAGAGGGCAATTTGGATTTGTGTAAATTCCTATTTTATTCAAGTGTTTGGCCAAATAATCGTGTTCTGTAAGCAGTCTAAATTTTGCTACTGCAGATTTACGTGGGATTTCTGGAATAATTTCTGTTTTTTTTTTTTTTTTATTAAAATGCTCCATTTTTTATCTTTGGCTTTGGTACATAGTGCTTGGTTTTGCTTGATTTTATATTTATTTCTAATTAGTCTTTTGTTGGATGTAAGAGGTAGGCTTGTATTTGTATTTTGAATTAAATTGGATCCTTTTTTGGCAAGAAAGTCAGCAGTTTCATTTCCAGCAATTCCGCAATGTGCAGGTAATGAGAGGTTATATTAAAATATAGATATTACTTTATGTGTGATTAATAAACCTTCTTTTTTCAAAATTAACAGCATTTACTTACGAAATAGCATACATAATTTTTTAATGATTCAGTATTAGAATTTAAGATTTAACTCAAAGATTACTGGTGGCACTGCGAGATTTTCTTCATGGAATCATTTTTATTTCCTGCTTTCTGTCAATAAAATAAAATATTTTTGTTGCAACAGAAAGTATCTCGTGAGTCACTGACAAGAGGAGGATCACAAGAGGACCCACAGCAATTACTCCGTGATCTTCAGGACTCGTTAGAAAGGGAGGCAGATTTACGCGAGCAGTTGCGGTTTGCAGAAGAAGAGGTAAGATTGATATTTATTGTACGGCTACAAATATAAGGAATAGTGGGATGTTTGTAATGACTAATGACCATTCACTACGTCTATGATATTGACGGAAATTTTCTCAGCTGTACTATATCAGACTTCAAGCGATTTATTATCATCATTTAATCAGTATGCCCCAGTTTTTATGTTTCGTTTTAGTCAAAGATTTCCAAAATATGTAAAAGTGATTGCTTATCCTGACACAAATAGGTTTTGTTGATGTTACTAGGGAACGAATTTCTCGTTCCGTATCTATTTTGTTTGTTACCGGTACATGCTAGAAATAATGTTGTTCAGATATCTCTATGTTTCTTATACACAGGATCTGCCTATTAAAATTCCATAGGACTTAAAATGCCTAAATAAACTATAAAATCCTATAAATGCCTTAAAACTATGTTTGTGTCTAAAAAGCTTTTGTTTAGTATTTTGGGTATATTTAAATGCTCAAAATAACTACAAAAATACTATTTAAAATTATCTTACAGACAAATACTAGTCTCGTAAATTCCTTCCATATTAGTCTTGGAAAGGGAGGGAAGAAGATTTTATCTAATTTCTTGAAAACGAAGTTTGTTTGGAAAAATTCATTCTAGCATAAAATGGATGGTAAGGTATGTTGTTCAGGTTAGGTGAAAGCTTACAAATTAGTTTTCACGTCAGTGCACCCCATTATGCGGAATGAAACTGACCAATAAGCAGTCACTCTCTTTCACTGATAGAAATTCCTAAAAGTCATAAATTGGATTTTATAAAGTCCTAAATCTCCACTTTTTTAGCATCTAGAATTCCGTTCCCTAGTTATTACAGTCCCTTGCACAGATTTGTCTATCTTTTGTGATTAAATTATTTCTTTTAGTTTAAATTGTTAAAATTTCTTTTTTGTTTGGAAAAAATATTACAAAAACAAAATAGTCTGTAACATGGTATATAGGTCTAAACATAGGTATCTATCGTTTGTAACATACATGTAGTTTTTTTCATGAAATTTGTTATAACGCAAGCAGTGTAAAAATATGTCAGTAAATTTTCATCACAGCTTTCCATTTAGTTAGGTATACTCTTGAAGTCATGGAAGTGTTGTGACACTAGACCTCCACCTCACAGAACTTAAAAAACTTTGTTGAAAAATCTTAAAATGAGCACAGGCCTAATTTAATTTAACTTTGTTGATTTCAGCAACTTCTTTCACATTATTATAATTATTATTTCACTCAAGAAATTATAAAGTTTAGTTTTCTGATATACCGGTACTTAATTTTTTGTTTCAAATGGCGCTGCATTCTCTAATTTTGTGTAATTTTGTGATCTGAAAATATCTTGCATGAGAAAATTTTGTTTCTGTGGAAACTGGATCTGCATGCAGATCAAGTGAATTGTGTAACTTTTATTTCAGTTTACTTAGTTTTATGTACTTAGTTATTTACTTTATATTATATATTTTATATTTACTTTCTCATCATACAAAATGTCGTAATGCCCCAGACAAGTTGTATATAGGGATTTTATGAAAAAATTCTCTATTCTCGATAATGAAAAATTGGTTTCTCTCTCTATTCGAACATGTATAATTTATCCACCCCCCCCCCCATCCAGTACCCAACCATTCACACATGCGTACCCTCACCAGTTCATCCATTCATTCATTAACCCACCATTTATATATTTCCAACATCCATTCATATAGTCCACACCTGTGGAGTAACGGTCAGCGCATCTGGCCGCGAAACCAGGTGGCCTGGGTTCGAATCCCGGTCGGAGCAAGTTACCTGGTTGAGGTTTTTTCCGGGGTTTTCCCTCAACCCAATACGAGCAAATGCTGGGTAACTTTCGGTGCTGGACCCCGGACTCATTTCACCGGCATTATCACCATTTCATTCAGACACTAAATAACCTAGATGTTGATACAGCGTCGTAAAAAACCCAATAAAATAAATAAATCCATTCATATCCACTCATTTATCCATTTAGTGACGCATTAATTTATTCACCCACCCATTAATTTATCCATCACTCCATTTCTTTAATTCATAAAACCATTCTTCCTTCCATATATCCATATATCTACCCAAAGACTCTTCTCCCGATCAATTCGTCCACCTACCAGTATTCATCCATTAATTCGTCAACCCACTCACCAATTTATTCATGTCTATCATCCATCCATCGATCAACCCATCAATCTATCCATTCATCCATTGATCTATTCATCAACCCATCAATCTATCCATTCATCCATTGATCTATTCATCAACCCATCAATCTGTCCATCCATCCATCGACCCATCTATCCATCCGTTCGTCCATTCATCCATTGATCTATCCATCCATCCATCGATCTATTCATCCATCCATTTGTCTATCCATCTATCTATCCATCCATAACAACCTCATAAAATATTCTAGCAATTGAATAATCGATCTTGCTACGTACTACATTAATTATATTTTAATGTAATAGCAATTTCATTCCTCACCTTCCAGATATAAATATTGCAGGCTCTCTCTGCACTTTTTCTTTGTAAGTTGGTGAATAAAACGCAAAAATTTTTACCTCGAAATGTGATGTAATGTAATATAAGCATTACTTAGCAACGCCAAAGTATTGTTACACTGAAATAAATTCTCATAGGGAAATAATGGTTAACGGAATTTTTTTTTTCGGAAGAATGTACATTAGGAATAACTCTTTTCGGAAAGTACAATTTGGAAAAACAGACATACCAGTAAGGAATAATAGTTTAGGGAAAACGGATTCAGAAAAATTGTTGGGAACATAAATTTGTGGCAATTCAAATTGGCGTCCACCCCTGTGGAGTAATGGTCAGTGCGTCTGGCTGCGAAACCAGGTGGCCCGGGTTCGAATCCCGGTCGAGGAAAGTTACCTGGTTGAGGTTTTTTCCGGGGTTTTCCCTCAACCCAATACGAGCAAATGCTGGGTAACTTTCGGTACTGGACCCCGGACTCATTTCACCGGCATTATCACCATTTCATTCAGACGCTAAATAACCTGAAATGTTGATACAGCGTCGTAAAATAACCCAATAAAATAAAAAAAAATAAATCAAATTGGCTGTAGCAAGTTTCTTAATTATTCCTTTTTTTCCCCCTTTTTTTTTTTATAAGCTATGGTTAGAAATAAATAGGCTAAATTATTGTGTTCCAAAGATGGTCGATGTTAATAGGAGTGCGTAAATTTGCTGATAGAAATAAATCTGAAACAAGAGTCACTGACAATTTCATACAATCAGCATTACTTCATATAATGTATAATGAGAAGGTATGAGCTATTTCACATTGTTCTTATTACTTACTGGTACTTAAATACATCATAAACATATTTTAACGTGAAGTAAGGTACCAGTACATATTACTCTAAGACTTGAGACAGTTCTTAATGTGTTCTAACTGATTTACTGAACTAACTTTTTCCATACAGAATAAAATGTTGCTGTATACCAGAAATAATATAACTCATTATCATATTTTCATTTCTTTCAATATATGAACAATGTGAAGCGAGCAGTCTTTTGTAGTTATATTACAAATAATATATTTGAGAGATATGTGGTCTTATATTTATAGTACTTGCAACGTAAAATTATTTACGTAATTCAACAGCATGAAACTGTGATTAATAACGATACTGGGGTGTGCTAAGATACCAAGTTTGAAACTTTTCATTATGCAATGTTTGGAGTACAATTTCGCTATGAAAGTCTACTATAAAGTTTAAAGTACTGGTAATGGTTATTTTAACTTGGATGTAATTTATAATGTTTAGTTTAAATATTATAGTGTTTGGGTCATTTGAGGATGATAATGTCCTTAGATATGCTGTCAATATATCGAAGTAAAACCGAGAATGGTTCTAATTTTCTTCAGTATTATTCTTTGAACATTGGTTTCCCCTGTCATCTTAAAGGTCTGGATCACAGATAACTGAATATGGTCCATCACGCGTTTCAGTATATTTTGCAGTGTCAATAAATATTATACCTATAACATTTATAACATTTGTTTTCAGTAACTGCTTAATAATGTAATTAACTTCTATAGCAGTCTTATGCATCTTGCTGTTAAAATTAATTATTCAAGTCTGCATTCAGCTTTTCTTTTGCAGCTACGAAAACATGTCTGTGTAGAATATGAGAATTTGATTTAATTCTATAGTACTGACACTGTCATTGGTCGTTACGTAGTACATATACAGGGGAATTCATAATATATGCACTTTAGGAATCAGTTCTATGGTTATTTTGAGCAAAAAATGTTACCTTTATGAGCATAGGGGTTAATATTTTAGGAGCTACAGGTGTTGAAATCATAAGAAAGTAGAAGTGATTGTGAGTAGAAATAAAGGGAATCAATTAAAAATACACAGAAAGATTATTAAAAAATGCACTTTGATCACAGACTGTTAATACTTTTATCACTTAAGATTTGGTAAATTTATTACCGGTATATAAATAACTTTCCTGTGTTAATTGAAACTATGATGGTATTCTACCTTAGTTAATGACTAGTTTTGGAAGTGTGATTTCTGCCTGTGAGGTTCTTGCTTACACCAAGGCACCAAAAGGAGAAACCGGAAACAAGCAAGGGCCTCACTAAAGAAGAAACCGGAAAAAGAACCTCACTAGAAATATGAAGATGGGCGACATTAAGTCAAAACTAGTCATTAACTAAGGTGAAAAAGATCATAATTTCTATTAACACAGGAAAGTTGTTTATATAACAGATTTACCAAATCTTAAGTACCGGTATTATAAAATACTGTAGTAAACAGAAAATAAGCATAGCTCAGTTTGAAAGCAGATTTACAAATATTCCTTTTTCCACTTCAACACACTGGCTGCATGGAATTTGAAATGCTAGCGATTTACACTTTTGCACTCGCAATAACAGCGACAATGATACAGCACACGAAAGCAACTATATATATATATATATATTGCACATGGCCTGGCATCATAAGTTCGGCAACATTGTCCCTCAAATAAGAGAATATCACACAGTGCTCGGTTTGCATTTTATTGCCAGTTCGTCACTAGCAGATGAATTTTTGCATTTTAAACTGCAGTGAAAAGATACGTTCTTGCCCAATGTGATGACATTGTACAAGCTACTCTTTCAGCCCGTGCTTAATCCCTCACCTATAGAACTACTTACTGTTTCGTCATTTTAAAACATGGAAACTAGTATATCCCTCTCGCTGTACTTCACGTCACAGCAGAACTCCACTCCTCTTAATGCAGGCCGCCCCATTGTGTATACAGAGCGTTCACCTATGGGTGAGGCCAGGAAAGCGGCATGTACTGATACGCCGCTTTGTGCGCGCAGTTGTTGAGACACGCTCGACAATCAAGGTCGACAAGTTATCAGTTGTGAGCCAGATGTTGCAGTATTTAACACGTACGGTGCAGTTTCTTGACACAGTTGCTTAAATATTCAGCGTGTGTGTAAAATTTGTTAACAATGCAAAATGCAAAATTCACGTTTGAGCAGAGAGTTTTTATGTATGATGCATATGTGAAAACAGAGTCATGTAGAGAGGTGCGTATGCAATTTGAAGTGAAATATCCGGGTGCTCCAATTCAGGATAGAGAAACTGTTAGACGTCTTGTTAACAAATGAAGGACAACAGGGTCGATAAATGCTACAATTCCTAAGCGAAAATGAGTATTGACAGAAGAAAAAATTGATGAAATCAGTGCATCATTTACACGCTCTCCTAATAAATCTCTAAGACGTGTTTCACAGAAAGTTAGTTTCAAAAACTTTTAAAATTAAAACCCTACAGAGTATAGTATAGAAAGCGGAAGGTTACGGATAGACGATTCCCGCAAGCGACACCGCAGGCAGGCCGCTTTCCTGGCCCCACCCATAGGCGAACGCTCTGTATTAAAAGACAAGTTATAAGCATGATTCACAGTGCGACTTATCGACTTTTACAAATAAATAAAAAACTGATGATAATTACACTCATATTCATACGACATTTTTTGTTCAAAATGACATATAGAATTCCTATAGTGCGGGTCATATGGTCATACTTTATGAATGATCCTGTATATGATATTTATAAGGAATAACCATGATCATTTATGTTTCATACTTTATGAATCACCCTGTATATGATATTTCTAAGAATTAACCATGGTCATTTATGTTTGTAATAAAAGACAATATCATTATTGTAACATTTAAACTATTTCTCCAGTTTCTTCCTCATCTTTGCTAATGGTAGTAACATACCTGTAGTTCAATTAAACCACATCCTCTATACAAGTAGGCTTATAATGACCATTCTATAAAATTAATTACAATTTTAGAGAAAAGTAGATCTAGCACACCCCAAATGTGTTATTGCATTATTTACTAGTGTTAAAAGTTTTAATGTAAAGAGTAATTTTAAGTACTATGAAAAAGTTGTTGTTCTCATGTATGAAACTCACCTAGCTTCGGAGAACCAGCAAACAAAGGATCATCATCAAAGGAAGCAGTAGTGATTGGAGAGATATACCAGCAAAATCATCATTACAGCCAGACGTTGTACCATCTCCAATATATCACCAAATTGGCATTTCTAGACGACAATTCCAGTATGCTACAATGCAACCACGTGATGGCAAACCTCAGCCGGAAACAATCAGTAGCATATCTTCTGGAACTCAGACGAGCTTCTTGGATGTACCCGTAACATCACAGACAAGACCAGTAGTCATTCACACGCCACCTCCAGAAGAGAATTTAAAGCAATCAATTGATACTCAGACAACGAAGTTAGCAGACATGATATCAGTAGGAACACAATCTAAAACAACTTCTAGTTCCGAAGCACAGACATTAGTTTTGTCAACTGAAGACAAAGGGACGGATTTTGACAAGGATGTATCAGCAGTAACCAGTGCAGCACAATTCACAGAGTCAACCCAGACAGATAACCTAACTCAAGTTTCTATGGAAACCCAAACAACGCAGACTTCAACAGTCACGAATACGTCACAAACAGATCTTTATAATGACTTGCAGTTATCTGCATTCACCCAAACCGAGCAAATGCCAACAGTAGAAAAAATGTCACAAACAGATCTAAATAGTCAGCTGCAAACCTCTTCCTTTGCTCAAACAGAGAAAATGTCAACAGTGACAGAAACTTCACAAACAGATCTCTGTGATGAATTGCAATCATCGTCATTCACTCAAACAGATGAATTACTAAAGGTGACAGAAATATCACAAACTGATATTTGTAATGAGTTGCAAATATCTGCATTTACCCAGACTCTTGAACTTGAAGTTACTAGGGAGTTGAGTATGCCAGTAGCAGTTCAAACTGATTTCACAAACATTGATTTATCTTCTGTTGCTGTACAAACTGAGGAATTATTACCTTTGACAGTTGATGAAGTGTCTTCAGTGAGAGAATTACCGTCATTGCCTATTAAATACAGTGACTCAGAGGTTAAAGAAAACATAATCAGCAAAGTAAATCACTCCCCGCAGCAGGAACAGAACCTGTCTTTGTTAATGTCATCTGTAATATCAATAGATGAAGATGAAACTCATGCTATTGGAGAACCTGATGTATCAGTGGAAGAGTTGACAGAACCGCAAATGTCTGTTGGAACACAGACAGATTACTTTGCATCATTTCCACAAGCGAGGGTGAGCTCTATGAGGCAGTTCCAGTTTTCCATTCCAACAGTTTTTCCACCTGGATCTCTCCTCTCTAGGAGTTCACCAATGGGAGCTCTATTAACACCGCTAGGTAGGCTTTTTTCGTAGCAGTTGGTGAGAGTAGTGTCCATTAATACAACTCAGCAAAAACACATTTTTTGACATTCGTGGTTTGAAATTAAAGTCTGGGATCTCATTCATAATGTTATGATGTTTCAGAGGACAAATATATCTGAATTTATATTTTTATTTCGTTTTCTCTTCCAAAGGCTTGAGCACTGTGTTATTTATTCAGTGGACTTGTTTCACATCTTAGAGCTGTGCAGATGGAAGATGAAAGTAAATAAAAATGAAAAGTGCATGTTCAACAAGCATTTTTTTTTCTTTTCCCACAAAATTACTTTTTTTTTTCAGTAACATATTTTCGTAGTGGTATTTTAATGTTCACTTCACAAAATTTACATAATCCGCATTGTATGTGTTATTTTATAATATTTATGATATACAGGAAATTTCATGAACTACCTATAGCCTACAAAAAAAAAGTTAAAAATAAGTCAAATTATAATATAATTACGTGAACTTTTAATTTCGTTTTTTACGTGAATTTCTTATAAATTTGTTGATCATTGAAAGATAATTACCAATATTTTATATTTAAATACAGTGTGTTCTTATAAATTTGTTGATCATTGAAAGATAATTACCAATATTTTATATTTAAATACGGTGTGTTTATGGTTTTTAACTTGACAATTGAAGGGTGCACGGGAAAAATGAACAATGTCACATTTTCATTAAGGGTATATGTACGTGAACGACCACAAATATTATCAGAAAATGCAGGCTCTAAATTTCTAAAATTGTTTAAGGAAATGAACTCACAATTGGACAAAAATTACAAGGTACCTCAGCAAAACTTATTGGAACTCAAATATCTGATAAAAGTGTAAAAAAAAAAGGTTGCTAATAATATTTTTCAAACCTGTTTTATCAGAGTATGAAAAAAAAAAAACAAAAAAAAAAAAAACAAAAAAAAAGTCTGCAGTTACATCATTTGGTAACCATAACATTGTTATGGTCTCTCTGACATCTTTAATATTTTTCCTGCATGTAATAAACACTTATTTCTGAAAAGTAGACTACTCTCAGACATGTAGAGTTGTTTATTTTAATACAATTAATTTTTTATTTGTCCTATATAAAATATATTAAAATTTACATAATATTTTGTCACCTAATTTTTCTATTTTCAAAGAAATGAGCATTATTGTAGTCTGCCTTTTGCATAAATGCATGTTAAATCAGTGTACAAAATTTCAGAATTCTATCTCTAATGGTTGTGGAGTTATGAAACAATATGTGTGAAAATTTTCAAACTTTGGAAAATTTAATTTAAAGTAAAAAGTGAATTCTAAAAAATATTATTCATAAACTTTTTATACTTTTATCAGATATTTAAGTTCCAATAAGTCTTGCTGAGGTACCTTGTAATTTTTGTCCAATTATGAGTTCATTTCTTTATAAAATTTTAGAAATTTAGAGCCTGCATTTTCTGATAATATTTGTGGTCGTTCACGTACATATACCCGTAAGGGTGAGATAATGATCTAGTTCAGTATATTACTGCTAAATTTATTGGTGTTTCTACTTGTAATGAAGGAAATGATGAGTGTATCCGTGGTTTTAATTCTCCTTTAGGCCTACCACTTTTGATAAAACTAACACTAAAGTTTGTAGTAATACAGTGAATTAGATAATGACATCACTCTTAACAGCATTGTGACCTTGTTCGTTTTTCCCATGTACCCTTCAATTGTTGATGCCTGAAATGGATGATAGAAATTTCTGTATACATAACATAAACAGACTTCATTATAAAAAAATTTACTACTATGTGGAATGCTAGCAAAATTTATTTACAAGTACCGGTAATAAAAAGTTATATCTAAGAAAATTATTCAAATTATAATTAATACTCGTGTAATAAAATGAGAACTCAAACTATTCTGAAAGATAGAATTATAGAGAATAACAAAGGTTTGTTATTAAGCCACAGTTGGGTGACAGTATTTCTACAGTATCGTAATTGAATTAAAATAAAAATTGCATATATTTGGAAATGTGTTTTTGTAAATTTCTGTTGGTTTCTATTTGACAGATGAGGAACCACACAGTCTCCTGAATTAGTCATTTTCTTGGCTTGATATTGTTGTGTGCTTACATGTATTTGTGTCTATAATTACATATCTTAATATTAATCAATAATGCCTTGAAATAGAGACATTTCCTTAGCCTCTCCTTGAAATATGCTTTAAGATAAATTTCACGCTATTTCTTTAATTTTTATTGATCTTATATATTGCTTAATTTTTGTGTTCAGCATATGATCAGAAATTCCTCTTCCCGCAATTAATATTAGAAACAATAATCATAACCACTGCAGTTGTTAAGGATTTCCAACTCCTGAACGTCGTTAATTATAATGGTTGGAGTTATTTATTTATTTTTTTAACTTTTCACTCTGTGGACATTAAAAGTCTTGTGGAAGCGGTAAACAAACCCTAGCTAATACTGGGTGTTCATTTCAAAGTGTGTCATGACGTCACTGTTGTTGGGTCTCCGATTTGAAGCGAGTTTCAGTTTATAAGTTAGAGAAGTTGCCTATTATTTAAGGCGTTCTTCAATCTGAACTTGAGAACGTGTACGGTATAACTTGAACGTCGTAGCAACAGATGGCGGTCTGTACGGTCTGTGTGCTACCATAACCTCTTTCGAACTGTGTTTTGCGCCGGCAAGTCGTACGCAGGGTATTTGTTATCATCGGTTGCGTACGGTAACATTCCACAACACAAATCAAATGCTCCGTGTCCATGTTGACCGTCGAAGTTAATGTCAACAAATACGTAAGTAATCGTCTTAACCCTCTCCCCATATCCTGACAGTACGTATTTCCAAACAGTTCATATTCCTGCCACTACCGGCGTTACCGTACGTATCGGCACGTACTCTTCAGAATGAACGCCGTACTTGCTAGCCAACTTCTCTGCCTCTTAGATTATACACCTGAGCTGCGGAAGTGTAGGAAGATTGAATTCTCTAGGCTCATCAGCTAGCCACATGACGGCATACAGCGAGCCAAGACACATTTTGAACTGAACACCCAGTAGACGACATTGAATCGAATTTTAGGTTGTCAAACTGCTTCCTCATAAATATGATTAATAATTATTGTCAATAAAGTACGTAGGTACTCTTACAGAGTGAAAAATAAGGTACCAGTACCATATATTGTTATAATTCTTCATTCTTGAATACACTCTTTTAACACTTGTATAATCACTGATAAACTGTTAAGTTATTAGAACAAATAATAACTACTTCACTGTGTTAACATTATGAATTTTGGTATAAAGTTACCTGATTGACTAGTTTCGATGTTGTTTGTATCATTCTCTGAATCCTAGAGAGTTCCAGCACTATATTCTGGTTTCTTGTTGTGATGGGATGTGTTCAGGATTGCATCGGAAAAGGTGTGTTTTCTGAAACACATGCACGCACACACACACACACACACACACACACACACACACTGACATGAAAATACTACACATTCAGCCAAAACACTAGAAACTTGATACCATACCCTAGAATAATATTAAATTTACAAACACGTAAAAACACCCCACAACACATCCTGAATAGGTACTCAATTGAATTTCAAAACACACATCCTTTTCTATACAATCGTGAATACACCCCACCATAATAATAAGAAACCAGAAGATAGCTCTGGAACTCACTAGCATTCAGAGGATGATGCAAACAACATCGAAACTAGTCAATCAATTAACATAACACCAAAATTCATAATGTTAAGACAGTGAAGTACCGTAGTTATTATTTATTCAAATAACTTAACAGTTCAGCAATGATTTTTTAAATGTATATAACAACAATGCGTGACAATTCAAAAATAACTTGATCTAAAATCAATAAAATACTCGTTAATGTGTTGTACCAAAAAAAAAAAAACAGTTTTTGTAATAATAACAGACTTTTTCAAACACACTACACTCAACTTTTAAAACTGTGAAAATAAATTACTATATATTGATGTTGTAAATATGGTCTTGAGCAATTTTTTACTTTCTTGAGAATATCAAATAAATAATAAAAATGAATTTTTTCTTGCTTCATTTTTTACAACTGGTTATTAAACTTAGCAAAAAATGTACAAAAATGTACTTTTCAATTCTCTTTTGAATACAACTTACAATTTTAAAAATAAAACTAAAAAAAAGATAGACTTTTTTTCTTGTAAGACGAATTCTCAAATTTGAATTTAATTCTTTCACTGTACATTATATCTGAGTTGATACATTTTAAAGTATATGTATATTTTATTGTTTTTGTTTAGTCAACTGTCCGAAGACAGGTTTGAACCTCATAAGTGACACTCATGAGGCAACTAAGCCAGTAGATAATGGGGTAGAATGGCCAGTTCCTTTTCCCCTTCAATGCATACATTCCTGACTAGTTAACATATTATACTAATAAGGCTTAAGATGTAGGCTATACAAACAATTTTTCTTCCTCTGACACATGTCAAATGAAATGTACTTCTTGATAATGGAGATATTTTATTAAGAACAGAAATAATTCATTCTCTTGAAAATTTCTCTGAGAGATATTTTTATACATCTTTCTCCTCTGACCTGCTTGAGAGAACATGGAACAAACTGCTCAAGTGACTGTTCAATAGACCAATCAATCATGTTATAAATCAGCAGACTGACTAATCTGACATAACCTGACCTAACATATCATATTCTGATCTTCTAATGAACAGGCGGACAGGGCAACTAATCAACTGACCATTTTCGCCATTTGATGACTGACTGACCGCGAAACTGGTCAGAGCAATTGTCCAGAATCTGACTTAGAAATTTTCTGTGAATTCTAAAGGTAAGCATTCACTACATCGTATCGCACTCCCCATACGAATCGCACGCAATGGATATTTTAAGTGCAGTGCATTCACTGTAACGGCTCCACCTCATCACCTCATCGAATTCCCCTATCAGCTCTTTAAAACATGATGTCGTACGATATTGACCTGAAAGAGGAGTTGAGGTTAGGTCTATTAATTACGTCTGTTAGCGAATAAGAATTTGTAATTGCTTCATGCGTCTTAATTGAAGAGGAAGAAACGAAAGAAATATTGGTTACATAATATATTTGCAAGAACTGGCTTGATTACTGTAATGGGAACGCCTCAAATTATATAATTCTTCGCAATTTTCTACACGCGAAATAAGTTTTCCGTCTTCCATTTTGGCGCGACACTGAACGTGGCACAACATCATAGTAACAGTTGACCAATTAAAATTGATTTATTAAAGAAGGCCATGATCGCACACATCGGAAAAGTTGCCCATCCGAGAAACGTGGACGGATTTGCCGAGAGGCGATGCGTCTGATACGATATAGTGAAAGTGGTTACATAACAATTACAGCAAAGAGAGTCTTTTTCCGATCCATGCGATTTGTCCGATGAGTGCGATACGATGTAGTGAACGCTTACCTTAATTGTTGGACACAGTAATTAGAGAATCTGACAAGTAAACTGTAGTGAATAATATAACAATATCCTACTCTTGCTCTCATCCTTAGTCTTAGTCCTTAGTGCGTGGATATTAGACCTAAATCGCCATTAATTAATTCTGCTTATTTATTAGCACAGTTTTACGAAACAGCCTAGAGGAATTGCTGGAAGAATTGGTGTGTATTCACGACAACTATTACACTGCTGTTCCTGCTCATCTCATGCATGAGATTCATTAAATAAAACTAAACTTACTGCATTACTTGCTTTATTGAGTAACAAATTGCTGTAGATCTAAGGTACCAGAACATACACAACAATTATTACCGGTAACTTAAGAGATATGTACCACTAATTTAACATAAATATCATAAAGTCCATCCATCTTGATGCTGAAAAATGATAAGATATGAAATTTAAACATTAGATATTACTGATAAGTCGGCTACTCAAGTCTGAAAAATATTTATAATGACAATTGAGGGACTAATAAAAATTGATGCTGATGTTGACCATGGATAAAGCTTCGAAGGGATCTCTGTTCTGCTTCAGTGAGTCTGTATAAACGAAAGTTCACCAGAATAAATTTCTCACTTTACAAAGAAGATTTCTCTCTCATTTTTGCATATGATTTTAAGTTAAATGTCCACTGGATCCAAAATATTTGTAACCTGATGGAATACCTGAAAATATGATTCGTAAACATACCGGGAATGTCTATAAAATATGTACCATCAATAACAAGGAGACAACCATGAATAACGATCACCAGTTCCACCAATATGGAAAACTTCATTCATTCAGAAATATTGAAGACAAAATCTGACAGGCATAAATTGGGAAACAATAATACCATTATAATATCTTAGACTAACAATTGGTCATTAGAAGACTACAGCAACAGCTCATTGGCTCCCAACGAGATGAGTGACTATAATACAGTAAAATATAAGTGAAAAAAATTTTTTAATTGTCATAACAGTAATAACAGATTAACGAAAATACAATTAGAAAAATATACCATATATATTTTTTTATTAATGGCTGATACTTCACTATTCGTCATTCCCCATATGAAGCCAGTTGTATAGATCAATTTACCAACAGAGACGTTGCCCAGGGTGCGCCACAGGAGGCTGGTCTATGCTACACCCGAGATTAGATGATGATGAAGATTTGTTGCGTTGCCACAGGGGAACTGGAGCTCCTGGAGAAAAGCCCTGCGTTACCTAGACCACGAGCTTGTCCAACACAAGTTATAATTTGGGTGAACACCGGGAATCAAAACCAGGACCACAGGATTATGAGTTCAGTGTTCTAGCCACACGAGCGCAATAAAGATCACGCTCACAAGTACCATACGTAATTTTATCCATGACCATAACGAAAAATTATGTTTTATAAAAGAAAATATGTTGAAAATAAGTCCTCATGTAATCACATACCATGACATGGATTTTAGAATCAATACGTTACTAGGTAGGTCATGATGTAGGAGGCCATGATTAGTGAAGAATGGTATCTAAGGCGTTGGATAAATAACAAATTATAATTAATTATATAATTTTAATACATGTATATATTTTTCTATTTTAAACTTGTATTTTCGTCTTTTTGAAGTTTCAGGGATTATTTAGAAGTGTTCACGGGACTAATGTGATTAAAATAATTTCTCATTTTACTTCTGTAAAGTTAAGAGGAATATTAAAACATAATTTATCATCATGTCTGTGTAGCTCAATTGGCTAGCGCGTCTTGTTTTAAAATTTTAAAATCCTATAAACCCAACTTCGCAGGTTCGAGTCTCCTCGCATCCCAAAAGGTAAATTATTACAAAATTTAAAAAAAATACATATTAGATATGGATGCAGTGTACAAATTACGACGTAGTAGATAGAGAAAAGAGAAAGAGATTGAATGTATGTATATTTAAGCAAATGGTAATAAAGAAGTAGAGGTAGTGACATCTAGTAACTAATATATTAACTTCTTGAGTAATAGTTGAATGGAAAGGTATATGTGTGTACCCGGGTACTAGGAAAATACTAATGAACTGTGAGATAAAGTTCAAACTGTGAGGTAAAGTCTTTATCTCACTAGTGGAATAAAGTAATGTTGAATAAATACCTACTTTACAAACGCAAAACTATTTAGTAAAGGCCTGTTTTTCGTTATGGTCATGGATAAAAATCTTTTTGCTAACTTTCTACTAAAATTGTGCCACGATTGCTTGCAGTAACAGTTAAGGAAAACTGAAATTAAAGAATAATGAAAACTTCCGATTTATGACCAGTGAATAAACCTACTCTGTCGCCTCTTTTCAATCCTTACAGACATGGTTTTAACTTGTAACAAGATTATATTAGTATAAGGATTACGAATGTCAATGTGACATAGGCCTATTAAAATATGTAATATTAAAGTAATCTCTGGGGATGGGTTCATTTGACAAGTTGGTATTATGAAGCAAGAAAAGTCTGGGCGTCAAATAATTGGAATTTCGAAAATAAGAATTGTCACAGAATTTATTACTTACAACAGCTTGTACTGCATAATAGAACATTTCTCCTAAAAGACCAAGACTGTTTAAAATTCTCCAGAGTCAGTTCATACTAAAACATCATGTAATACTTACATTAAATTGGTAATTGAATGGTAACGTGATAATTAACTATATTTTACAGGTAACAGATATAAATTAAATATAAGAATTGAGATTGATTAATATTAAAAACGCACATTTTGAATCTTACTGCTACGTGATCTTTGCAATATATTCTATTCTTGTATAGTTTATAACCGAAGATAAAATTCCATTACTGTCTTTTAATATATGTAATGCAAAGCCATTTGTACCGGTAATGTGTACTGTGATTATGGAGTGTAGAACCAAACTATTGTACGTTTAATGAATATTCACATGTTTCTGTTGTTATAGCATGGACTGTTTAAATGTCAAGCCAAGTTAGACAATACGTGTGGTTCTGTAAAGAACAAAGTTGTCCTATATGTACACTCTGACATATACATTTATGTACTGTATGTATAGGGTACAATCTCTGTCTTCCACGCCCATATTGACATCAGATACTTCTTTTTTATGCTAGGACTCGCATAATATGGGATACCGGTACTGCATCTCCTACCTCATTTAAAAACGATCTTGAGTAGGCTTACCGGTACACATTTTTGTCATTATATAAAGCTGTGATATGTACATTTGCTCAACGAGAGCACTTCGTACATAATATTGATCCAAATACATAAATTTTGCTAATTGGATATATTGTAGGCTATTGTACGTAGTCTGAAAAAATAAAGTGTTTATACTTACTCTACTTCACTCTAATTTAAATAAATGGAAATCAGTAAATAATGAAATAGTTGTTCATCTTCACATTTGTAGTACAGCAATGAATATAAAACACGAGCACAGTATTTTTGGACTACCTACCAGTCCTGTACATAGGCCTATCAAATTAGTGAGATTTCTGTATTTGGATCATTTATGTATAGACTAAGACTTATTGCCCTTTGGTTGTTAGTGCACATAATAAAAATATTTTATACAGAATGATTCTTGAAGATCATGCAGTAACCTAAAAATTCATTCCTAATAAAATTGTGATAAAAAATGTTCATATAAACTTAAGTCATAATTTTAAAATTGACTAAGTTGCAGCCTCCTGAGAGTTGAACGTGGATGTGAAAGTTATGAATGTATAAGCATTTAAACATCTAGAAAAATGGTACTGCTTGTATTGTAAATGTTGTTTTGTTTTCTAATGCCAGGCATTTGATCTCTTGCACTCCAATATTTTTCAAAGATATTATCATGGCCAGCCACTGAAGCACAGATTTTGAAGTGTTCCGAATCCATTTCTTGGTTTGAGTTGCACAATGGGCTGTTAAGGGACTGATATATTCCAATTCTATGCAGGTGTTTGGCCAAACAATCATGGCCTGTTGCCAATCTAAATGCAGCTACAGACGATTTTCGTGGTAAATCGGGAATTAACTGTGGATTGTGATGCAGAGAGTTTTATTTTTTCCATTGAGATTGTGTTATCAAATTTTGTTTGTTGAAGTCTAAGTATGTAGATTTAATAAATCTTTTCACAGAGTAATACGTAGATTTAGTAACAGGTCTGTAAGTAGCAGTGCTGCCCTTCTTTGCTAATGCATCCGCATTCTCGTTTCCCAGGATTCCACAATGGGATGGTATCCATTGGAATACAATTCTTTTATTAAGTGATATTAATTGAGAGAGCATTTTAGTTATTTCTGCTGTTTGAGATGAAGGTGTGTGTCTAGAGACTATTGGTAGAATAGCTGCTTTGGAGTCTGGCAATATAACTGCATTCCTAAATTTATTGATATGGCATAGAAGATTCCTGAGACTTTCACTTATTGCAATGATTTCTCCATCAAAACTTGTTGTTCCATACCCAAGAGATCTATAAAGTGAGAAGAGACAGCACATAACACCCGCTCCGGCTCCTTGTTCTCTGGAGATCAAGGATCCGTCGGTGTATAAATGAAGCCAGTTTTGTGGAGGTTACCTAATATTAATTGTCTCTAAAGACAATTGTTTCATTATTTCAGTGTTTACTTCTGATTTCAGTATTTCTTCTGTTATTACTGTAAATGTATTGAAGTACATTCACATTATTAACACAACAGAAAAATTTGTATCAAGGCTGGTTTTCTAAAACCACTTCTTCTATAGCAATTTACTTAGCCACCTGAGAGTGAACTGTGTACTGTACTGGTAATAAATCAAAATAGTCAACGAAGAATAATTTCAAGGGAAAAATTGTTCCGGGGCCGGGTATCGATCCCGGGACCTCTGGTTGAACGTACCAGCACTCTGCCAACTTAGCCACCCGGTGGCACCGTCCCAACTTTTTCCCTTTATATCCACACAACTCGCGTGGGCTGAAAAAGTTGGGACAGTGTCGGGTGGAGTTCCCGGGTGGCTCAGTTGGCAGAGCGCTGGTACGTTCAACCAGAGGTCCCGGGATCGATACCCGGCCCCGGAACAATTTTTCCCTTGAAATTATTCAAATCTGCTTTACAGGAAGCTTTACCTGAAAGACTAGATTTGCATAATATATACGTTACTGTGTACGTTAACAGAAAACCACAATTCCAAGTCATACAGAGATTGTGTGCACTTGATGTGGGTCTCTGGCGGTTCGTCAGCCCACGCGAGTTGTGTGGATATAAAGGGAAAAAGTTGGGACGGTGTCGGGTGGAGTTCCTGGGTGGCTCAGTTGGCAGAGTGCTGGTACGTTCAACCAGAGGTCCCAGGATCGATACCCAGCCCCGGAAGAATTTTTCTCTTGAAATTATTCAAATCTGCTTTACAGGAAACTTTACCTGAAAGACTAGATTTGCATAATATATACGTCACTGTGTACGTTAACAGAAAACCACAATTCCAAGTCACAAAGAGTTTGTGTGCACTCAATGTGGGTCTCTGGTGGGTCGTCAGCCCATGCAAGTTGTGTGGATATAAAGGGAAAAAGTTGGGACGGTGTCGGGTGGAGTTCCCGGGCGGCTTAGTTAGCAGAGCACTGGTACGTTCAACCAGAGGTCCCGGGATCGATACCCGGCCCCGGAACAATTTTTCCCTTGAAATTATTCAAATCTGCTTTACAGGAAGCTTTACCTGAAAGACTAGATTTGCATAGTCAACGAAGGATCCAATTCGCAGTTCGTTGTGTCAAATCAGTGGAAGTTATTTACAGTATCATAGAGTATAATTCTGAACCTTGTGCGAAGTTCACAATAATCTGTGTTACAGAAGCAAGGACCGTGATTATTTACAAAACTATTTAAAATCGGACACATGTTTACATGAACTTCTTTCTTCACAATGGCATTAGGAATCAGTGCCTAGGATATTGCATGATCTTCATTAATCACCCTGTATATTAAAAAGACCTTTCTTTTAAGTGGAGGAAAGTTGTAATACTCAATATGTTGGCCCTGGAATAAAAGATACCGGTATGTGTTTAAGATCAGCGTGAATGTAGAAAAGAGAGAGGGGTTTAAAAACGTGTGGTAGTCAGAGTTCACATATAGGATACGACTGCGATTGTTGGTGTGTCTCTGTGTGCTTGCAGGCGCAAACTCTTCGAAAGAAGGCGTCAAGAGTGGAGGATGATAACGAATCCCTGGTGTTGCAGCTCAAGAAAATGGCTACCAAGGCCAGAAGTATGTTAGATGTGGAAAGGAACATTTTCTTTGCCATTTTTGAAATGATTTCATAAATACATTTCAGAATACCTTCTAAATTTGGATGATTTCCCTTTTGCTTGTTTTGTAACACTTTGCATAAGAGGTGCAGTGCATTGTTGGTTGATATAAATATACATAAGAGAAGGTTAAGAAATTTGTTATGGAACGGAACATAAAAATAGAATATTAGTGATGAAAATACAATTGCCATTATAGTACCGTACCTTGAATACCTTAGGCTACTTTTCAATTATGTACAACAGGCTTGTTAAGTAAGAAATCCGTTGCATATCCAATATGAAGATGTTACAACTAAATAAATCTGTTTTACCTACTTTGAATTTATGACATATGCTATGAGATAAAGCTGTACTGAATGACCTAATTAATTTTTATTCCCTTTTCATAAGAATTCTTATCTTGGTTCTTATTCCTTTTGCAATTTTACTGTTGTTGAACGTAAATTTTGCCATTTTCTTTCTCCTGCTACCAAGTATTCTGGTCAGTAAAGAAAAAAAAAAGCATTGAATAAAAAATTCCAGGTGGCCTGGGTTCGATTCACGGTTGAGGCAAGTTACCTGGTTGAGGTTTTTTCCGGGGTTTTCCCTCAACCCATATGAGCAAATGCTGGGTAACAGTCGGTGCTGGACCCTGGACTCACTTCACCAGCATTATCACTTTCATCTCATTCAGACGCTAAATAACCTAAGATGTTGATAAAGCATCGTAAAATAACCTACTATACTTCTATACCCCAATTATAACATATCAACACCTGTTCCAGCGTAACATAATTAAAATGGTAATATCGAAGTTCTGTTAACTGTAGACATTAAAACATTCTGTCTTATCGAAGCTAAATAAATAGGCTATTTCCCTTCTTCACTTTACAGTACACAAATTCACTTAATCTGGCTAATTTTCTTGGTTATTGAACAGTCGTATAAGTAAGGGCTTTCTCTTTCTACTGCAAATGTGTATATCATTATATCTCAAGACAGCACTGCACTTAGAAAGCATATATACCAAATATATTTTCTCATTTAATTTGTTTTCTCAAAGTGTTTCCTGGAATGACCCGAAACTAATTTTAATCCACTTGTTTAATTAATGAGTAAATGAACTAACATGATTTTGCCTTTGATTTTTCTGAGCCATGACCATTTTCTGAAGCTGCATCTAACTAGAGAGATTCTCTATGGATGTATTAAAATCTTGAAGGGTTGGTGGTCATGCAGATGAGAAATGTATCATTTTTCAGGTGGAAAAAATATAGAATTATTCAAAAATATTGTTAAGACTAATAGGTATATTTATGTAAATTTTTTTTATGGTTTATGGACTAATTTTGAAGCTATTACGAGGTAGTAAAGAAGCTAATTATTACTACATTTAACGAATAGAAATTATATTACAATGGTAAAGTTTATTCTACCCCTTCATCAGCTTAATACATTCCATGCTACATGGCATGTATAACAATGAGGGTGAATTTACTAACAATTGTTTTAAAGCATGAAGAATTGACTATATTTATATATCTTATAAAAGGTAAGATGATAATAAATATAACAGATATTTCTTCCACAATAAATAAATAAACAAGTTAATATGACAGAAAGTGCTAAGATTTTTCATTGCTTATAGGAACAATGTTTGGTTTCCGAATTTTATTAAACATGTAAACTAGTTTTAGATGTGTTTATATGGTAGAATATAGCTATTTTGCTTAAGAATGCTGAGTGGTATTTAACCAATTTTTATCATCAGGACTTGAAATGTATGTTAGTAATTTAGGTTTTGTCTGTGGACTTAAACATATGTATATATACCGGATATATATATATATATATATATATATATATATATACAATGCAATGTATATCGCACAATATTTCTTCTTATAAATTTGTGCATTGTTTATCCATGCTGCAGACTCGAATCTAAATGATTAGTGCTTCATTAAGTTGTGATACTTCTTACTGTTTTTCAGATGTTTGATAATTATATACTGTGCCCGATTGGTTCATTATTATAACCTTATTTTCTCTTGGAAGTTAAATGAAGGCAAGAATAGGGAAAAATCTGAATTCATTTTTATCACCATATTTATCATCATTAAAGGAATCATTTATTGTTGCTTGTTCAAAATTTTTTTTGTCTTGCAGTATTAGTTATCTTTTCGTACGGTATTGTTCAATCTCTTTAGCTTCCTAAACTGCAAATCAAAAATTTCTTTGCACATTTTATTCACACACTCGTTACTTTTTTATGCAATAAACCAACTTTCATAATATCAGTAAAGATTCGATATGTATTTTGGTTCTTACTTCTCTATTTGTTGAAATCACATTTACGCCTACTCTGCTTATTTTTACTTGTAGGTAGGCATCTCTTTTTGTTGGCGAACAGGATTTCTTTTCATACAATATAACAGTGCAATCATATTTTGCAGTCTGATTTGCCAAGATTTGTAATTTTGAACCATTTGCCTTCTGACATCTCAATGTAAGATGCCAGATGTTTCCCATCTTTGGTTGAAGTTGAACTTGTTGGAAGCTGGTCCTTAATAGTGATGTCAATTTCTTGCATGAGGTCCATGTAGGCAAGCAGTGTCAATTCATGTAGGTATACACAGCAAGTACTTCAAGTGCTGTGCGTGTTAAACTAATTAATTTCTTCTTCAAACACAAACGCGAAAAATATAGTTGTGCATAGAGCTGCAGGTTGTACATAAACATATTGGTACCGAGAAGTAGTAAGTTGAAAAAGCAGTACCGGTAATTTCAAGAGAGATAAAAGAATGTACCGATACTGCAAATACAGTCCTTAATAAAGTGTACCTACAGTAGGTACCGGTATCGTATGTTCCTTTATCAAATGAGTACCTATAAAGGTGGTGCTTATTGTATCTTATAAAAAATGTGCTGCAGGGAAAAATATGAGTAGACATAATTATCATGTTTTTGGTAGGCCAATGAATTACCTGCAGGTGTAGTTTTATAAGTTTGCTTGTCTCCCAAAACGGAATTGATCAAATAAAATATTAAACGAATTGCTGAATTCTTTTTCTCCAGTTCTACATTTCAACAAACGTTTAAATGTACTATATTATATTTTAAATATTTTTGAAGAATTTGCTATTAAAAATATTACCGGTACATTCAAATATATAAAGATCGAACACAGGTTCTTAATTCACCAATACATTTCTATTCTTTTCTTCATTTATGTGGGTTTCCTTTTCATAATTCCTGTAGAGGAGACAATAATTCTTTTATTATTTTTAATATTTTTTTAATAGTTGTTTGCTACAACTTGTAGGCTATCTGATGATATTCAAAGATGCTGACATCAATGAGACATAGGTATAAGCCTACTTCACACATGCCTATCATTTGTTGTAAAATGTAGTTTTTTTATATTGACAGAGAGGCAGATTTATTCATTCCATAATATTATTACAGTTGCTTCATAGCTTAGAATAAAGAACACGTCCAATTCTTACGCTTAACATATAAACATTGTTGAAAGGAAGCTGAATAATTCTTATGATAAATGATTGTTTAATAGCATATATAGGTACATAATTCTTATAAACAAATACCCGGTACCATTATTAATTTTAATATATTTTACTTAGATTTATTTGTGCCAATATCTAAGAATGCTTTAATTTAAAATCTAGTGCAATGAGGATACATACTACTTAATATTTTGTAATTTAGGCAAGAAAATGAGGTTCCAATATTTATTTCAATCATATGAATAAGAGAAGATAGCTAAAATTGTCATAGGAATGCTATATGCGGTTAATTTAATCACACTGATGTTCTATTTCAAGGTCGACGACATAGTCCGAGCCCCGCAAGGTTAACCCCAGAGCCCTCAGTTGAAAAAGACGAAGGTATATCAGATGAAGAAGATCCTGCGGAATTACGTATTTTGTTAGAACTCAACGAACAGGTGAGTATGGACCACGTTCAGGAAAAACATTTAAGTTACTTTTTCTTCATTCAGAGGCTTAATTTGTACAGATAAATAGTTTGTTCAATTTTCTTTCCTTAAATTTTGAGCAAATTAAATTGCTGTAACATTACTTATATGTGACGAGCTGTTACCTAAAAAGGATCATAATTCCTAATTTATTTGCAATGAAAATGTATTTTTATTCATTAAGGCTATGGAATAACGAAAAAACCATTAAAGAAGGAACATTTTGTCTTTAACTCTAAAAAATAAAATAATGTTTCAGTTTTATAAATTTATGTTTATTTCGGCTCTAAGACAATTTAAAGTCCCTCAGGACGAATTTAAAAGGACCAGTCCATGGGTGGAGCTGCATCTCTTTAAACTGACACTCAGACTAGTTCTTCATTCTAACTAATTTTACTTTTCATTTCATATTTCGCGCTGTTATGTAGGAGAAAAATGTGTGTGGTAGATTTCTATAGGAAGGAAGGATATCGATAGTATATAATATCCTGTACTTTGATACTCGTTTTCTCGATTTTCAACATTTTGTAACATTCAGAATGCTCTAAGGAATGCAGTTTTTCTCTAGTCTCAATGAAATTTTGCACACAACTTCACAAAAGCTTGTGAAGTAAACTGACACATATGTTTTCTTCTGCTATTAAAAATAATCAAATCACAATGTGTTGAGGATGTGATAAGTTTTAAAAAATTAAAAAATCAACGACTAAAAGGGTAAATACCTATTTTTTTTTTTCAAAAAGCAATTGGAAAAATAAAAAAGCATGTGTCATATTTTGCATACATCTATCAAGAATAAATTAAATATACATTTAAAGAAAAATTATGTAAACTTTGAAAATTGGGACAATTATAATACAGTATAAAAAAAAAAAAACAAAAATTAATTATGAGTAAACTAATTGAAATATCAAAGCGAAAATTAATAGCTTAATTCTTAAAGCATTATCCTAAAATATGAAATAAATATTTACAGGAGGCAGCAGTGTTACGGCGAAAGGTGGAGGAGTTGGAAGGAGAAGGGGAAAATATGAAACGAAAAGTGAAGGAACTTCAAGATAAATTAACAGAAAAGACTGCAAGGAAAAGCACAGTAGCAGCTCTAGCAAGTTCAGAACCAGCGACAGGCAATGCTTTGCTAGAACAAAAACTAAAGGTGATCAATCATTTTCTGTTTTCGTGTAATGAAAATACTAAAATTCTTCTAACATATAATATTATGTCATTTTAATTTTTTTCTTTAAGTAAGGTATGCCTACTATGAAGAAGAGTTGTCTAAATAATGTACTATATTTTTGTTCCTTAAATGAATGATTTCCTAATTAGGAACTATATTAATTAGAATATTAATTATTCTCCGTATTACTACAGGATTCCCAGACTTATTGTCCAGTAGTATTTCGTCCACAGTATGTATTTACGTCTACCATAAATATTCTTCCAGTTGAGATTTTAGTCCAGAGTAATTTTATGTCCATAACAATTTTGTCCACCTGTTTATGTCAACTTATAAAAATCGTCCACTGTATTATTTCCTCCATCATATTGGAAAGTCAAACATTTTTGTCCATTTTATATATTTTTACTTAGTCCAGAATATTTATCGCCCATTGTAGGATTAATATATTATATACAGAATTATATTAGGCTATTTTATTTCAGTCATATACAATGCATAATCGAAATTTGCAGCTTGATGCTTTACTTTTCGCTGATAATTTAGTTCTCATGGCATCAACTGAAGATGATTTACAATATTCAGTACCCAATTTAAACATGGTCAGTGAAAAATATAACATGGAAATTAATATTGAAAAAACGAAAATCATGTAATTTTATGGGAAATTCCCTGTACCAAGTAAAATCTGTTTGAATAATAAAATAATAGAAAGAATAAATACCTTCACTTACCTTGGCTATACACTATCACCTTATGATGAAGTAGATATTGCTGAAAAAATTTGTAAATCTATGGTGTTTGGGTAAAGGGAGATAAGTCATAAAAATAGTTCGGAGATAAATGAAAATTAAACTTGGAACCCTTATTACAAATAATTTTCTACACAAATAAAACACATCAACTGCTTGTATTCTTTGATTTTTGCACACTCACTTGTATAATTTAACTTGTTTGTTCATCTGGGGAACAAAATTCCACCTGGATAAAAAAATTACTTATACCCCTTTACCCGAACACCACATAAATATAATAAAACAATGGGGATCATTAATAAAATCATGAAACCTTCACTAGTACAAAGACACACAAAAATAGGCTTGTATAAAACCTTAGCACAGCCAGTATTAAGCTATGGTAGTGAATCGTGGACTGTGAAGAATAAAGATGTCAGTAGAATAACAGCAAGTGAGATGAGGTTCATGAGAGCAGCAGCTGAATATACTCGCTGGGATCATAAAAAAAAATGAGGACATAATGCAAGAACTTCAAATAGAACCCATTATGCAGTTCATCAGCAAATATCAACTTCAGTGGAAGGGTCATCTCAAACGAATGAATCGATGCAGAATTCCAAAAGCACTATTTCATTACCATTCGTATGGCAAAAGATCTCTAGGCCGTCCAAAGAAGAGATGGACTGAAAATTCTAGTTTGAGACCGTAACAGGCCACTTGGCCTAATACTTGTTAGGAAGACGACGATGATATACAATGCATTTAACTATTAATTTAATTTTGGAAGCTAATAAAGAAAAATTTTAATAACACATTGATTATTTTCTACTTCCTCTTTATCCCTCTCTTCGGTATTGTATAGTTTTAATCTGTAGTTTATGGCACGCAAATCGAACATATTTTGTGCTCTGTTTACAGTACCGGTACGTAATAATGAATTTCTTTCTGGTAAATTGAGTAGTATTTCCTGATTTTCAATGACCTGAATTTCTTCCCTTTTATGGCTGTGGGAGGTCCATTTGAGTGTTGTTCGGTCCTTCTTTTGATTCCTGCCATAATGTTTTTCGCATCAACTTCAACCCTATTCTAACATGTGTATTTGTGTAGGCTTACCTTCCTTAAATACATAGATACGAACACGTATATTCCTATTTGTGATACAGACACTGTATATACCGGGTATCACGGTTTTTGCACTGCTAATATGATCAGTCTCCATTTTTGCTGAATGAGTGGAACTGATATAATGTATGTAATTGTTATAAACTATTTTATCCTTACCTTTAGACGAAGAAAGTAAATATCCCATTATGATGTCTTTGAAATTGTACTGTATACATTTGATTCCCCATTAAGAGTTCTGGCACATAGGTTAAATTAAATTTCATTACCATGGAAACCATAAGAAAGCACATTAATAATGATGAAATTGTTTTCTATTAACCGCAGTTTAACTTGTCTTTATTTAGTTGCATGGACGAAATTTTAAATGGACTTTAGAAAAAATTGACAAAAAAATGTGAACCAAAGAAAATGGACAAAATATTTGTGGACCTGTGATATTAATTGGCAATATTGGAAATGGACTAATTCTTTATGGACAAAAATAGTGTATAACTTTTTTTAAAAAATGTTAACACTTTTAACGTTCGACTGAACAATTTTAGGTTTTTAAACAAAGTGTCAATGAATGACAAAAATAATGGACAAAATGTCCGTGTGCCAAATGAAGACGGACTATATAACTGTGGACAATATAAAGTGGACAAATTAAATTGACCTACGGTAATGATAATGTTAAAAGTGAGTAAGCAAGGATGAATACTGATATTTGAAGAGTCCACTGCAAGAATGATGGATGTCATTTGGAATACATTTTGCAGGAGAAGCAATTGAAAGTTTGAAATGCTTAGCGCTCAAAGCTTAACTGTGATTTTCCGATCATTACTGGACAATGACTATCAGTGCTAATGCCATATAACTCTCTATGTACATTCTATATGTCTTAAGCTATGCATAGACAGTCTTAGTTCATTTTCGACAAGAAAGTGACATTCTTGCAGTGGACTCTTCATTTGGATTGGTCAAGATGTCATATATTTTTTTTTCGAATAAAGAATAGAAGAAAAATAAAAATAGAAAAAAATATAAAGACGAATGTTGCAGAGAAATTAATGCATTGAAAGTGATGAACGAACTAAAGAAAACAATGCCCTTACATTGAAACTGAGTTTTCAAATAAAAATTATATTGTAATATTGTACTGCACTTTAATAGATCAACCAAGTCACATAGAGCGCGCGAGTTAAATGGATGAATGATTCAAGACATTTTATTTATTCGCCTCAACTTACAGAATTACTTAGCTCCCTCTTAAATGTGATCTGGGGCTTATTTCCTTAGACAAAAAGGAAGCTGTAGGCTAATGTTAATCACTCCCTTTTAGTGTTAAGATTATAAGGAATATGGAAACTCAACGTTCCTATCCCTGTATATCTTACAAGCTGCATAAAAATATTAATCTCATTTTTTCAACTGTTAATAACCACAGGTTTTGGAAGGCGAAGTGTCTGAACTTCGTAAGAAGCTGATAGAAAAGGACAGAGATTGCGAAAGACTTCATGCTGAACTCACTGTGACACAAAAGAGGTTCTCCAAGGGTTCAATTCAGAAAAGCAAGTAAGTGATATTGTTCACCTCTGTCAATTAAAACTGAACAAGTCCTACAGATTTTTTACAGTAGCTCAAGGGCATTTTATGTAAAGCAAAATCTGATTTACAATATTAATTTGTAGGTGACCCTCAATGTCCTTACAAAATATTACAATCATAGTATTCATGTGAGGATCGATTTCAGTTTTTTTCACTTCCTGAAAAATTAGCATTGATGGACTCGTCTGGTTCCACAAGTGTTGTTTGGAGTTCTCATCAATATTGTATCATATTCTGGAACTGAATTTTGCCATGGCAGCAAGAATGTGTTTCATCAGGACAAACAGCAATGACTTTCGAGTACTACCGGTATTTAATTCTTTAAACACAGCAATAATCTTCCTAGAGTATTAACTTTTTCACAATTTATTCTGGGCCACTAGTATGATGTAAAGGTTAGTGAGTGGAAGTAGTGCTCTGAGACTACTTTTGGGCGCGGGTTTGAATCCCGTTTTATCTCGTTAGAGCTGACACGAGATGTTATGGCACCAACCTGCGCGAAGTTTTAAATTGCCGGCCAGCAGGGTAGAGGAGTGGGGGTTGTTTGGGTTACGGTTCTCAAGCTCAGAGCGGCAGGCATATGCGTTTCATCTCCTTCTAAAAACATTCGTCTTACCTTAGTATCACCACTTTCCTACTCAAGAGTCCGAAGGTACCTAATGGAATTATGCCCGCTATTCCATCTTTATATTTTTATTCTCCGCCCGAATCAGACGACTGATCTGTGCTGGAATCAGATGTCCTAAGTTTATGGAAATGTTCTCCAAAATACTGTCCATCACGCGCTCACTTTCAATGTAATTGTTCTCTACTTTCTTCACATAATCATACACTGATATCCATTTTTGGACAAAGCAATTGCAGAGTCGGCCTCTGCTTATGCGTAGCATAGAATTTATAGACGAGTCTTCTTAGGACTTCCTCATCAAAACTGTCTACAGCTGCAACAATCTTCTTCTTCGGCTGTGATTTTTCCGGACTGGAGAAAGAATCTGCTGTTCCTGCCACAATATTTTCCCATTCTTTCCTAATTCTTGCCAAAGTTCGCTTTGAAATACCAGTGGCAGCCAGTACTCTTGCACATACGCTTTTCAATGGAATTGGTATTTCATTTACAACCTCCTCTGACATGAATTTCCATACATTATATGCTATTTAATGTCCTTGACTATGAACTACTCTATGATTTCACACCTTAGACAATGCCATAATGAGGGCGCTCAGAAGGACAATGTTTTCAGTATTAGCAATAGCGGTAGTAGCAGAACGATCTGAACACTCGGAATGCTAGTAACCAATTAACCCAACATCCCTCCAGTTGAGTGTGAGGGCGAGTCCAAGCAAACAAACTAAAATGCGTCCCTCGAGCTGGTGCCATAACTTCTCGTTCTGGCTCTACCTAGTTCGATTTTTCTGGTGCTTTCCCCAACTGTAAGGTGAATATCAAATAATCCTATAACGAATTGCCAGACTTACCTCATTAAAATGTAATTTCTCTATCACCAATTTCACCTACTTTAGATAAATTAAGAGTTGATTCAACATTGTTAAACAAGCGATTAAAAAACTTTAATTGTAATGACATTCTTGAAACAGAATTACATTAATTAAACATTTGCAGGTCATTGGATAGTGGGAGTGAGCAGCAGGCTCTGGACTTAAAACGTCAGTTACAAGTAATCGAACAGGAGGCAAATATATTACGGACCAGAAATCAGACTCTGGAAACAGACAACGAGAAACTGATTGCTGATAATAAGAGGCTGCTTCTCCAGAAGATTAAGAAAGCTCCTTCAGAAGCTGACATAGACACAGATTTGAAAGAGAAGGTTACAACGCTTGAAACGCAACTTGCAGAAGCTAATAACAAGGTAACATATTAGTATTTCTCATTTCATTTATTGTTACTAAAGCCTGGATGTTAGGCAAAATGCCTTTTTTAAACTGAGTGTATGTATGAAAGACCTATTAGAGACAAACACGTTTCCACACATTTGAGGATGATAGGCCCAATTTTTATTTTGCCTTTTTTTGCGTATTTTAAGGTTAAATGCATTTTTAGCCTTTTTACATCGTTATTGTACATTTTATATATCTTTAATGCATTGTTGGAAATGAAACTGCTGACTTTCTTGCCAAAAAAGGATCCAATTTAATTCAGAATACAAATACAAGCCTACCTTTTACATCCATCAAAAGACTAATTAAAAATAAATATAAAATCAAGCAAAACCAAGCACTATGTACCAAAGCCAAAGATAAAAAATGGAGCATTTTAATAATAAAAAAAACAAATTATTCCAGAAATCCCACGTAAATCTGCAGTAGCAAAATTCAGACTGCTTACAGAACACGATTATTTGGCCAAACACTTGAATAAAATAGGAATTTACACAAATCCAAATTGCCCTCTATGCAACAAAGAAGAAGAAATGACTGAAGATCATCTACAAACCTGTGAAGTTCTACCTGATGGATCCACCACAGAGAAATATTGGAGAGCAAGAACGCTAATGGCTTCGTTGCCAAAGCCCGGCATTAGATAACAACAACAGCAACAACATTATATGGTAATTAATTACCTGTGAAGTTCTACCTGATGGATCCACCACAGAAAAATATTGGAGAGCAAGAACACTAATGACTTCGTTGCCAAAGCCCGGCATTAGATAACAACAACAGCAACAACATTATATGGTAATTAATTACCTGTGAAGTTCTACCTGATGGATCCACCACAGAAAAATATTGGAGAGCAAAAACACTAATGGCTTCGTTGCCAAAGCCCGGCATTAGATAACAACAACAACAACAACATATATCTTTAATGTGTTTAAAATAAACTGCACATAAATTATATCAAAAACAAAAAAGAACAGTTGTACAAATTAAAAATATATGAGTAGCTTAATATCAAAGGCAGACATCTGACCTTCAGATGAAATTTAGATAATGTGGATTCTTATACATATTTTCATGCTTTTTTTCAGTTATAGTGAAACTATATACAAACTCTAACATAACATTTATAAAAATAAATTGTGTTAAAATACTACAAAGGGCACTGTGAAACAAAAAAGTGCCTCTAGAGCAAAACTATGGAGACGACGGATGTCCATCTTTGATATTAAACTACTCATATATTGACCTCAGAAAAATATTTGTTGAGAATCTTATTCTCCAGCAGTACATATAGCAAGAAGTCGTAAACTTTTCTCCCCTACCGATTCCATCTTTTCTGTCACTTAACAAAGATATTTGAACAGTATGACCCTCAATGCTCAGGTCACTTCGGGGTTTACCAGTGAAAGAAAGGGGATGAGGGAAGTATTAAAAGCAAGTCTCCAGGTCCCGTTACTGTTGTCGCTTGCACGCACAAGTCACGCGTACTTTGAAGTCTCTAATCCCTTCTCACGCCCATCTTTTTGAGACAATACACAGTCGGTTTTTCCCGATCTCTGAAAGAAAGTAGAGACAGTCCTTCTGAAATAAGTTGTTTTAAGTTTGCTCCAATCATTTCAGTATACGTAGAAAGATCTTTTTCCACCACGAAAAACGTTCTCTCTAACAGGCTAACAACTATGACAGTTGACAACTTAAAAAAAAAGCATCTTATTGTGACATGTAACCAAGGAAAGTGAGTACTGTATGGGTTAGTTTATCAAGTATTTGTCTATTTTTTGTCTGTTTCCATGAATAATAAATGTCTATTTCACTGCCTATTTTTACTATTTTTAGTGCCTATAAGCCTGCCTATTTTAACCAAAATAAATGCCTAAACATCCGGGCTCTAATTATTACGTATTTTACACATTTTTTGTTGCAGTATGCTTAATTACATATTTATTATATTCTTATCAGACTGGTATGTAATTTTTATTTTATTGTTATTCTCTATCCCAATATCACTTAGGCCTATTTACGTTTGTTTCCTGTATTTCTTAAAATAATATTTATGTGCCATGTTAATTTTCATTTGCCCTTATTCACGTAAACAATGATACATAATGGGGCTAACACAAAAACTTTATCTTCGTATATAATCCAAGCTATATTCACATTGGTTTGGAGTGATTTATTAAAGAATATATTCAAGACTAATTGGTACTGGCGTAGCGCATTCGGCTAAGGCAATTGCCTGCAGATCCGGAGTTGCGCTCGGACATGGGTTTGATCCTTACTGGGCTGATTATCTGGTTGTGTTTTTTCCGAGGTTTTTTCCAACCGTAAGGCGCATGTCAGATAATCTATGGCGAATTCTCGATCTCATCTCGCCAAATACCATCTCGCTATCACCAATCCCATCAACGCTAAATAACCTAGTAGTTAATACAGTGGCGGTAAATAACCAACTAAAAAGAAAAGACTCATTTAGAAACATGTTAAACGAATTATCCTTGGACCACAAACGGTTACTCTCTGGACCAAATGATCCTATTTTAATTATTTGGATACAATAGCAAATAAGAAATATGTTAAAGGAATTATTCTTGTAACATATTGTATGCTCTCTGGACCAAAATGACCTTATTTCACTTATTTAAATATAATAAAATATTAATGTTTTTTCTCAATGTTGTCTATGATTTCTACCTATATTCTTAGTAACTAAATGTCATTCATTAGATCAACTGATTAATTACAGCATTTCTTGTGAATTCTCAAGCGAAATTTCTGGTGCTATAGATTCAAATTTGACATTACAGGTGAAAGAACTGGAAGATAAACTGAAAGAAGAAGAGGCAGCTAAAACAACAGAGGATCCAAAGAAGAAACTTGGAGTAAAGGACTCAGCTGAAGTGGCCAAGCTCAAGAAAGAAGTGAAAACAAAGACTGACGAATTGGATAAATTGAAGACTCAATCAAAGAAAGTTAGTAGTCATTCTATATTTTCATTACTCGGAAATATTTCCTTAATTATTAATAAAATATTCTTAGAATAAGGAATTAAAATCTCAAATTCATGCGTGTGTGTGAAGTAACAAATGTTGATACTATGAAGGATCAGTATGGTACTGGTAACAAGATAATCATTTACTGTTCTCATTCAGAAGTAATTGCAATAATATAACACTATTAAGGGAAGGAATTTTATTAAATTTAATTTGCCATTTAGTAGTAAATAGTATCTGCATCGTACATTAAACTATATGAACAGCCTGAAACTAAACTAAATTCTAAGCCTCTGAGGATACTACTCAGAATCTGAAAAGAAACTTTGTTAGAATAAATTTAATTTAACAAGTACGAGGCGTGTTCTTAAAGTAAGTTCCAAAAGGGTGTAGAAAGTAAACGGGAAAATATTTACAAACCATTTTTGTAGCATTGTATTCCCCACACTTCAATTACTTCTCACCATAATCTCCACCATTATTGAGGCATTTATCGAGTCGTGGCACAAGTCTTTCTATCCCCTCATTGTAGAATTCACCCGCCTGCGAACCACTCCGCAACATTTGTGGAAAATTTAAGGAAAGCGAAGAAATTGTGAACCTCCTGTCCTCATGAATTTTTTCATCGACAGCACGCACCAAATCGTCATTGATCAAAGATGGCCGACCGGTATGCTGCTCGTCATGCACAGAGACGCGGCCCTCGTTGAACTTTCTAACCCATCTCCTGACCATTCCATCACTAATGGCATCATCACCATACACCTCACAAAGTTGACGATGAATGTCAGCTGGTTTGATGTTTCTCGCATTCAAGAAACGGATAACAGACCGCATCTCACAGTCGGCGGGGTGCTCGATCACTTTAAACATTTCAACTGATCACAACTAACCACACACACGGACTGAAGCTCTGAAACTGCATGCACAGCTTGCCTGAGGACTGAAGAAGAAAACACGCTGCGCAAAATAACGATTGCAGCGATGTGACAGCTATAATTGAAAATGGAACTTACTTTAAGAACACGCCTCGTATTTTTGTGCATGTGTGAGTTATGTGTGCGAGCGTATAATATCTAATTTGTGTCACATCCAGGCTTTGTATACTGGTTTCTGACAAATATTATTATTATTATTATTATTATTATTATTATTATTATTATTATTATTATTATTATTATTATTATATTTATATCATTATTATTAACATAAGCAATGTCAGCCTTCATATTCTTACCAAAGGATTTAGAGTTCAAAAAATATTTTATACCAGAAATTCTAAATCTCTTTCTCTGGTCGTGAGATGCATAAAAAATGCCAATTTGCATGGTATGAATTTAGATCCATTTAATGTATAGTTTTGACTAATCTGATTTTTATTGTATAATTTGAAATATTTCTAATGTTAATTTTCTTTTAATAGTTATATTACCAGTATATGTGATTCTGTTCCTCTTTCTTTTTAATTTATGTTTTGTTGGTATTGTTGTTAACTGCAATTATCGTCATTTATATCCATTGACTTATGTTTATTTATCTATTATTTGTCTTTTATTGTATTATGTGCTGAACTATAATTGGCCTCTGGCTGTTGTCCAGCACACAAATATTAATAAGTAAAAAAGTATATATATGCTAGCCTTTTTATACTACTTAGTTCAAAAAGTTCCCGGAATTTTACTACCATTTTTCGTATTAATATATAACAAGGGATGTTATACATTTGTTTTGTTGGTAACATTCATGATGTCATTTCCTTAAAGTTTGTTGATAATGGCGATTGTTGGTTTTGAGTTGTAGGCAATTGTTTATCATAGTGTTTTGTTTGTTCGTCGCATTTTGTAATTAACGTCCACAGAGCAACATACAAACACAAAACTCCTGCAGAGACATTAAGATTACACAATGTTCTTCACAAGCATCTCAACATGCATTACGTGTCTCAGAAGTTGGTTCCGAAAATGTTGTCGGCAGAACAGAAAGAAACAAGAATGACTCTTGCTCAAGAGGAGTAGAATAGTATTTCTACTCCTCTTGCTCTTGCTGGGGATATGATCAGTATGGCTGATGAAGATGGTGATTTCTTAAACAAAATTATTGCTGGAGATGAAACTTGGTGCTACTTGTACGACCCAGTCCCTAAACGACAGTCATCTGAGTGGAAATCGAAAACATCTCCTCGGAAGCAAAAATTTCCTAGGGACACTTCCAAAGGGAGTTTTCTTCGACTTTCAGGGTCTCATCCACCATGAGTTCATTCCAGAAGGTAGTACTGTAACGAAAGAATTGTACGTAGAAATCCTCCGTCGCCTCCGGGACGCAGTGATCTCTCACCACCTGATTACTTTCTGTTTCCCCGTCTGAAAAGTCATCTGAAAGGACGGAGATTCAATGCTGAAGAGGTTATCGCAAACGCGACGAGAGCACTAAGACAGGTTTCACAAAATGGCTTCCAGGCCTGCTTCCAGGAACTCTACACGCGTTGGCAAAAGTGTGTTGTTGCAGAAGGCAACTATTTTGAAGGGAATGCTGTAGAATAGTGTTTAAGGTACGTTGTTTCTATGATACTAGCAAATTCCGGGAACTTTTTGAACCTAGTATGTATTACCTTTAATACTTTATTAACTTCTATAACGTTTCTGGATGCATTCCCTTAATTTCTAATATATCTAACTCTGATTATTCGTAGTTCGAGGATGAAAATGAAAAATTGAACCAAGCTCTGAAACGGTTGAAAGATGAAGCAGTTTCCAATGCTGCCAAATTCTATAAACAGAGGACACCTAAAAAGCCCACTGACCTGACTACCAAGTTGCAACTGAAGAAGATGGTAGAAGACCTTGAAACAGAAATTGGTATGACTGCTCCTCGAATTGATTTGTTTCATGTTGTATGTTATTGCTATAAAATATGAAGTACTGTATTTGTGTGCTATTTCTGAACTTCTTCATTGCTACTTTTTAACTTCTTCATAGGGGAGATATTGGTTGTGCTGAAGAAATCAGAAGCAGATAAAACAAATTCACAAGGAGTTAAGAGTTCTGTTGAAGATAAAACATCTAAGGCGGAGAAAGACAAATTGCAAAAGGAGTTAGACGAGTCGAAGAAAAAGGTAGACGAACTGGAGAAAAGTCTGAAAGAAGAAAAAGAGAAAGCAGATAAAGAAAAGAAGAAGGTTATTAAAGATAAAAAACTGCTTGAGGATGGTAAGGCAAATTTTGATTTATTACTCCTTCACTTTCACAAAATAATATACATGTTCCTTCAATTGTTTATTACATTATTCTTGTACTATATGAATAGCAAGAGTATAATTGCAATCACAATGAGTCTAAGACAATGAACTAGTGTGGAAGTATAGTTACTTATGTATTAAAGGAGGTAAGTAGTATTTACTAGTCGAGGACGAGTTGTGTCCGAGTGATAGCAAGACTAGCAAATTCTACTTAACTCATAAATTGCATATAATGTTTTTTCTACTTCCACATTTTACATGATTTAATATCAGAGCTGTTGGGAGGGTCGTCGAGTTTTTAATATTCCTTTATTTCTTGCTATGCGACTGTTGCTCTAGAGAAGTAATATGATTTACGTCTCGTGACGAGAATCTCATCATGATAATAATAATAATCCGTGGCGCTACAACCCATGAAGGGCCTAGACCGACTAGCCGGCTGCTGGCCTCACGCCCACATGCCGAAGCAGAGGTGGACGATCATCCAACTAGAGTGGAGGTATCATATGGTTAGCATGATGATCCCCCCCAGCCGTTATAGCTCGTATTCACAACCGGATTTCGCTACCTATCGTAGCTCCCCAAGTGCATCACGATGCTGGGTGGGCACTGGTCCCATACACTGGCCGAAATTCCATGAGAAAATTTCTTCCCTCATGAGGACTCGAACCAGCGCGCATTCCGTAACGCAAGTCCTAGGCGGGATGCCTTAGACTGCGACGCCATGGGGCGGGACCTCATCATGATAGAAACCAATATTATCAACAGTAATCTCACTAGACGTTTTGATTTATCTAGAGAAAATCAAAACTCGAGTGGGATTTAATTGACTATTACACGATTAGAACAAAGTATATAAAGATTAGAAGTAACGAAGTACTCCAATACAATAACATATTAATTGACTTACGAAAATACAACTGTCTTCAAATGTATTATCGTACCATCTCAACATTACAAATATTACGCTAGATGCATGCTAGATGGCAGTAGTGTCTTTATACAGACACTGTAATGATTACTATTCAATAAATCTTAATATTAAACAATCTCTGATACGTGACTATCCATAATATCATATAACAGAAGTTCTTTTTATCCTCTCAGAGCAGAAGCTATAACATAACCTAACTAATATACACAAGTGTTAGAAAAGTTTTAATTAACGACGATGACATAAAAAATAAACATGAATAATTTTAAAAGGAATAATTATTGAATGTACAATTTTCAAATTTGAATGTGGTTGGTGGTTCAATTGATGTTATATTGGACGTGTGCGTAATAGAAGCGGAACTCGTTGATTTAGGCCTACATGGTGTATCAACTTATTCAGAATTTCCGAATGAATAATTTTAAAAGGAATAATTATTGAATGTACAATTTTCAAATTTGAATGTGGTTGGTGGTTCAATTGATGTTATATTGGACGTGTGCATAATAGAAGTGGAACTCGTTGATTTAGGCCTACATGGTGTATTCAACTTATTCAGGATTTCCGAATGGTGCTCTTCATTTATTTGTAAATAGGATTTCAGAAGATGCATAGGTATGATCAGTGATTTTTATTAATTCTTGTTCTTGAATGCCAATGCGAGTCGTATTTGAAACTGCTGTGCATCGACTGGAGTGGTTTGTAATCTTATATATATTTTTGACGTCCAGACCAGCGCAGTTTCAAATGTTGGCAAACAAAGAAACAAATGCTAGGGACGTGATAAAATTAAACAAATGCTAGGGACGCGATAAAATTAAACAAATGCTAGGGACGCGATAAAATTGTGCGATAAGCAGCTATGATTGGTTGAAATACGTCCTTTTGTACCGTTTTATTGGTCAAAAGTAGTATGACGTAGTAAGAGTGTAATAGTCATGGTAAAATCCATTTACTTCCCTAAAAACAAGCTAATAACAGCATACTTACTCCAGTGGGAGTGGAAAAGTAATATAAATTTTAGAAATAATGTACCTTCTCATTAAAATAAGCTGATTTTCATTAGGATGTTGCAGATGTATGACATATAGAGAAAGATTTGCAGTTTAAAACTACCAAGCGAGATTCTCTGTACTTATGCGTTAGTGATTTCAAATATCAGAATCAGTTTTATCACGTTAGTGATGTGAAATATTAGAAAATTATGGCTTATTGCAGAGATTTCTTTTTCCAGTTATAGTTGTAATATGATGCATGGTATTCATTGGTACCAGTATTATGAATTTGTCATGATTTTATATGAACGAAAAAAAAAATCGCCTTAGAATTAGAAAATAAAAATTAGAAATATACGGTGTACCTACACGTAATACATGGAAATATACACGAAGTTTACATGTAGATTTTTTTTTTTTTAATATGAAATGACTTAACAGTATATCAAAGTACCGGTATGAATTGATATAAGTTATCAGTTTCTAAAAACAGATCAGTCCTTGAGTACCGGTATATAGTTGATACAATTCATTTCCAGTTAATGGATGACATACTTACGAAATAAAATGATAATCTAATTTACATTTTCAGGTAAGAAGAAAGCTGAAGAAGAACGCAGTAAGTTAGAGAGTGAAAAGAAAGCTTGGAATGAAGAGAAGAAGAAATTGGAGGATGCTAAGAAAAAATCAGAAGATGAGAGAAATAAATCACGTGAAGAGGCACAAAAACTTCTCGAAGATCGAAAACGGTTAGAAGAAGAAGTCGTCAAAATTAATGCTGAGAAAGGTATGTAAATTATGCTTTGTTATATACAGTGCATATAGGAATGCATATAGGGACTTCTTTCATAATTTTCTTTTGCAGTTTATTTACAACGTATGTATTGTGTTGTTACAGTTGCTGCAACTGTGAAGCAGGATGAAGTAGCAGTTTTTGTCCAGAGAATAGAATCACTCAAGACTGAACTAGAAATCGAACAGCAGCAAGGAGTGACGTTACGACAGAAACTGGACGCAGCATCAAAAGTAGAATTGGAGAAGAGCAAGTTGCAGAGAGAGGTATAGTTCATAATCATAACTCAGATAATACAAGTCTGCACTTGTATACCTGTATGTACCTGGGAAATTTCATTGGCGTATGCAGGCTGAAATTAACTTCAAACTCATCAAATATATCTGGAAACAACCTCTCTTCTAGTAAATTTGCAACATTTCTGAAAAAATTTTAGAATTATATTAACTAGTACTGTTATAATAAGTTGAAATTAATTAATAAATTTTAATATGTGTAGATAGCGACAGTAGAAAACATAGAAATGCGATATTTTGTCTATTTTATTTGTGTGTGTGTTTGTTTTAAGAGGTTAGCTTACAGCAGTAAAATTTTGAAAATATTCAAAAATTTCTTCCTGCATTACTGGATCTTGTACAATAATGGAAATTAGTATGTGTAAAACACTGCTATTTAAAAATAATTATTTATTTATTTACTTATTTATTTATTTATTTACTTATTTAATTACTTACTTATTTAACTACTTACTTATTTACTTACTTACTTATTTACTTACTTATTTACAGTACTTACGTATTTACTTACTTACGTATTTACTTATTTACTTACTTACCTATTTACTTACTTATTTACTTACTCACTCAGTCAGTCAGTCAGTCAGTCAGTCAGTCAGTCATTCACTCACTCACTCAGTCACTCACTCATTCACTCACTCATTCATTCATTCACTCATTAATTCACTCATTCATTCACTCACTCACTCATGCACTCACTCATTCATTCACTCACTCATTCACTCACTCACTCATTCATTCACTCACTCATTCACTCACTCATTCATTAATTCACTCACTCATTCATTCACTCACTCATTCAGTCACTCATTCAGTCACTCATTCACTCACTCATTCACTCACTCATTCATTCATTCATTCATTCATTCATTCATTCATTCATTCATTCATTCGTTCATAAAATTCAGTTCACTGTGAAGTGATGAAATATTTCCCACATAAGTAAAAAAATCCAACATTCTGTGCTGAAATTTTTTGTGTGGATTTATGGATGTCATACTACAATATGATGCAAGATCACTTCTCTACCTTTGATAGATTGTGTGACAAAAAATAAATTCATTTAAAAAAATGGTTGAATATCAGTATTTTCTTCTAACACAAAATAAAAAAAAACTGTATTTATTAAGGAATGATGAGCATGATATTGTAAATATGAGTTTCAGCAATAAAATAAAAGAGAGAACATGAAAAAGTTAACAAGTTTATGAGTTATGAGGGAAACACTTCACCAATGCATAGTAAACTGTCATCATTTTGAATTTGGAAAAAAAATAAGAAGTATAAATAATTGTTTTTAAATCGTCAAAATAATTTTTTCATATAACAGAAGGACATTGTTTTACACATACCAATTTTCATTATTAATCAGTCAACACATGTGTGTAATATACTGCTATACATGTATGAAATAAAAGATGGAAATAATATGAAGGCTAGGATAACAAGGATTAAGATCTTTGTGGGAATAAAAGAAGTTCATAGATTTCCACAAATTTTACCGTAATCAATATTAAAATTATAATTACGATTATGACAGAAATGAAATTATGTACATACATTGACAGAAACAAGTTGTTCACATGAATGCATATTTTGTGTCAATTCTTTATGTCCGAAATGTATTTTTTTATTCATTATATTTAAGCTGATGGAAAAGACGAAGAAGATAACAGAAACGGAGAAGAAAGTTAAGGAAGTAGAGGATAAATTAAAAAAGACTGAAAAACTGCTTAGCAACAATAAAACGAAAGTTACCAAACTTGAAAAAGAGGTATGTGACATAATTTTGTGTTCTTTTGTTTGATGGATAAAATACAGTAAATTGGTCACTTAAGCACATACAAAACTTCTTGTAGGAGATTAAGCATGCGAATAAACCTTCTTTATGTTAAACAATTTCAAATAAGTTTAAATTTTAATACAATTTTGAATTAATAAAAACCAACAATAATCCAATTTTCTACATGTATTCTCTGTTTTCTCAGTGTTTTAAATTATGTAAATGACACTGGTCAACAAAATACATCGTTTTAATAATTTACAAGTGGAAATTAATTAAAGTTATTTGGATGTTTAACAGTTCCGTAAACTGGGGTTACTTTGACCACAGAGGAAACTTTGACCATTTTTTCAGATAATCATATTTAGGTTTCTACATGCTGCACTTGTTATAGATGGAGGTAAATTTGGTATGAGAATGATTTTATGATAATTTACCTCCATCTATAACAAATGCAGCATGTAGAAACCTAAATATCATTTTCTGAAAAAATGGTCAGTTTCCTCTGTGGTCAAAGTAACCCCAGTTTACGGTTTTATATAATATACATAAAGACATCGACTTAGGGCGAAGGCTCCATGGAACTGTACTCGTATTTCAGTTATTTAAATACTTTACTCTATTTTGCGTAATGTGTATTTGCAGTAAGTTTGCATATTAATAAATTCAAACGTATTTGGACATTTGTGTGTTTCAGTATACGGTAATAGATATAGTAACGTTACCTATGTGTATCTGACTTCTAATTATGCTATAGTCGTGTCGCTGTTATTTCCGGCGTGACTCCTCCTCTTTGCTTACGTCTTAGGAAGTGAAGGCTCTATAAAGTCTAGGTAGTAGTATCGTTTGCCATTTTTGTTCTTTCTTTCCCGAGCTACCAGATGAGGAATCTATTTGCTACACCGTTAAACACTATCATGTCGTAGCTCCTATGATAATAAATCAAACGGACTGTAATTGAGCAAATAATTGAGCGGCAAATAATGTCCTCGTATGATTTCTGCCAAAGAGCCAAAATGGCGGGCGATTATATTAAGTATTTATCGAGTCTTAGGAAATTCATTACATCATCAATAGCGAATGACAAGAAGCACACGTTTAAATGTAGCCGACCTGCAACATGATTGGCTGCCGGAAATAAGAGCGGTGGGACTATAGATGCTAGTATTGTATTGCTATGACTTTTCGAATTACGATTAGTGTACTTACAAAGCACTCATCAGAACGTGACGCCTTTGTAAGTCGAGAACTATCTGTATATAGCTTTCAGAGTACATTTAACACGCATTAAATGCTGAAAGTATTGTTTGAAGTGTGATAAAACTTATACAATTTGAGGAATTTGTCCACATAAACTACGTAGAGAACATTCTGTTCGATACAGATATCCAAGTTGAAAACAATTTCTTATTTTAATTGAAAAAATAAAAATTAATTGCAAATATTTCTCTTTGATGTACGGTCCCAGAAACAAAAAAATGGCCCGACTCTTGAAGCTCCTTACACAGCATGATTCACACCACAACGGTTTCAACGCAGTATTATTTGATTACTGTTACAGGAAAATATTTCACAACTAATGTAAAAAAGCACGAAACTAACCAGAAAATAAGATATAATTAATGCCTAAGAGTTGTTATTAAACAAACACAACATAAATAATTTCAAGGGAAAAATTGTTCTGGGGCCGGGTATTGATCCTGGGACCTCTGGTTGAACGTACCAGCGCTCTGCCAACTGAGCTACCCGGGAACTCCACCTGACACCGTCTCAACTTTTCCCTTTATATCCACACAACTCGCATGGGCTGACAAAATGCCAGAGACCCACATCGAGTGCACACAATCTCTGTGTGACTTAGAATTGTGGTTTTCTGTTAACGTACACAGTGACGTACAGTATATATTATGCAAATCTAGTCTTTTCAGGTAAAGTGGAGTTCCTGGGTAGCTCTGTTGGCAGAGCGCTGGTACGTTCAACCAGAGGTCCCGGGATTGATACCCTGCCCCGGAACAATTTTTCCCTTGAAATTATTCAAATCTGCTTTACAGGGAGCCTTACCTGAAAAGACTAGATTTGCAAAACACAATATAGTACGACAACCTCGATTATGACAATTCATCGAAAGCATTTCGATGGCTCTGTGCAAGCATGCTTGTTTGCAGATTACAAAATTCAGGTTCGGATACTGTTGAGGGAACAGTTTTTTTAATTAATTAAGCAGGTTAATTTCGTTTACAGTAGGCCTACCATCATTTTATTTTATCACACGATTTATAAATATTCATCTACTATTAAGAATAGATCAATTTTCATCGCATCTTTTCAAATGCCTTTCGGGTTACGACAACAATAGACGTAAAATGAATTTCAATAAATGCCAAAGCTGTGTAGCACTGCTGTGGAACACTGAGTATGTGCAATGCGTTGAATCTGGAACTTAGAAAATTCAGGCAGGCCATTTTTTTTTTCTGGAGCTGTACATGGTGTACAACATCACAGATCGCGTAGATTTTAACCAACACTTCCATAGCCTTTGCAAGTAACTGAGAATGCTCAAATCTTTTAGTTTGTTCTCCATTTTTGTCATTGCGTCACGGCAATTGAAAATAGTCTTAAAGTAATATAAAGAAAGATTAATTTCCACTCCAGTCTTCATGCAGCATTGAGAATTATATTGCTTTCTCTTAAAAAGTCAATGAAAAAATTGTGCATAGATACGGAAATAGTGAATCAAATTCGCGTATTTTGTTCCTTGTTGGAAATTGCCTGTTGAGCAGTGTTGTTTATGAATTTGCTGTTCTGCTTCATACTTTTCAACTATTGAATGGCTTTCATTGTTATGCTGTAGGAGCAAAAATGTGATTAACATGTGTTTCTTTCTCTCTCTACTTCACACTCGCCTTCCTCTCACTTTTAATTAACATAACACAAATCTTAACTTCTGCCTCATTATATTCTGATTAATTCTTGCTTATGCTGCACCCATTCGAACTTACATATCAATCTTTCACGTACCACACTGTCCGTGAACTTCCTGCGAAACACATTACCTGACAAACCCTAAAATTAGCTCGAAGAAGAGAGAGAGAAGGTTCGTTCATCAGAATCACAGCAGCAAGACATTACTTCTAATTGGTTGTCTGAAAGGGACCTTTTGAAGGAACAGTTAACAGATTTACAGACGAGAAATGACGAACTGCAAACATCACTGGTTGAAAGGGATACAACCATTGAAAATCTGGTAAGAGAGACTGTGTACTTTAAAATATATATTATTATTAGCCTATTATTATTATTATTATTATTATTATTAGCCTATTATTATTATTATTATTATTATTATTATTATTATTATTATTATTATCATAGTCTGTATTATAACTATCATAATTATCATTATGATTATTATCATTGTTATTGCTGTCACTATCAACATTACTATAATCATTATCAGTACCGGTATACTGCTTTGCCTCTAACACTGGATCCCATTGTACTATAGCATTCTCTGGCCTCACGGCTCAGTTTGTATGGCATAGAGTTGGGCAACACTATTATTTTTCAGAAGTCGATTCAATCATACATCAAGTCTTACGATTCGTTCATGATTCGTCCCAGTGTACGATTCCAACTATTCTTTTGATTATATATCTTGATTACACAACTTTTAACACTGTATCACTTCGGAAAATGTATGGTAAGACTTTCCTGTGTTAAATTTCAACGTACCTTGTTAACATGTTTCGACCTATTTTGGGTCATCTTCAGAACTCTTCAGAACATCTTTTGAATTGGCAACCATTGACTCACAGGACTTTTCCTTTACAAACCACGGGTAGAACAAAAACTTTCTACATCTCTCGTACATATGTCATGAGAGGTGAGATATTGGATGGTCTCTTTCTGATTGGCTGGAACCATTCGTCATGACCTCCATTAGTCTACAAAATTATCCAAGGTAGTGTTTTCTAATTTGCTATTGTAGGTTGGGATGCTTCTACAACAGCTTGTGAAAATTATCACACGTTTAATAAAACAAATTGCTATTTTATTTAGTTTTGGAGTACGGTACATCATTATGTAGGATTAATTTCTTGTAAATAAAACTCAAATTATAACCATTTTTTTTCTCTCCTAAAATTAGGGTGCGTGGAATATTCGATGACATGGAGTATTCACATATATATATGGTATTATCATTACAATATTATTATTATTATTATTATTATTATTATTATTATTATTATTATTATTATTTAGTCAACTGTCTGAGTCTGAACCTCACAAGTGATAACAACAAGGCACCAGTTATGAGGCAACTAGGCCAGGAAATAATGGGGTAAGGTGGCTAGTTCCTTTCTGCCTTATTGCATACATCACTTATTATTATTATTATTATTATTATTATTATTATTATTATTATTATTATTATTATTATTATTATTATGTACATGTTGTCATTAATGTCATTGAAAGTCTGTCAGCATAGATTACTAAATCACAAAACAGCTAGGAGAACTATGTACCATAATTGAGTATGGTAGCCTAATGTACAGTTCAATTACTGCAGTGGTACGGTACTGTACATTTTTAACGTTAATACAAAATAATTTTTATAAATGTTAACGCAATTCGTTAAATTTGTTTTTGTTTGTGAATATAATACATTAAGATGAATAAGTAAAGAGACAGGTTTGGAAATAAATCCCGAAAAGACAAAGTACGGTATATGATTATGTCTCGTGACGAGAATATTGTACGAATTGGAAATTTATCCTTTGAAGAGGTGGAAAAATTCAAATACCTGAGAGCAACAGTAACAAATATAAATCATACTAGGGAGGAAATTAAACACAGAATAGATATGGGAAGTGCGTGTTATTATTCAGTTGAGAAGCTTTTATCATTCAGTCTGCTGTCAAAAAATTTGAAAGTTAGAATTTATAAAACAGTTATATTACCGGTTGTTCTTTATGGTTGTGAAACTTGGACTCTCACTTTGAGAGAGGAACATAGGTTAAGGATGTTTGAGAATAAGGTTCTCAGGAAAATATTTGGGGCTAAGAGGGATGAAGTTACAGGAGAATGGAGAAAGTTACACAACACAGAACTGCACGCATTGTATTCTTCACCTGACATAATTAGGTACATTAAATCCAGACGTTTGAGATGGGCAGGGCATGTAGCACGTGTGGGCGAATCCAGAAATGCATATAGAATGTTAGTTGGGAGGCCAGCGGGAAAAAGATCTTTGGGGAGGCCGAAACGTAGATGGGAAGATAATATTAAAATGGATTTGAGGGAAGTGGGATATGATGATAGAGACTGGATTGATCTTGCTCAGGATAGGGACCAATGGCGGGCTTATGTGAGGGCGGCAATGAACCTCCGGGTTCCTTAAAAGCCAGTAAGTAAGTAAATAAGATGAATATTATATACTAATCAAAATAATAATGAAAGTTGTACTATGATATTATTTGTCTTGATTTATTCAGTCGTATCTCATTGGGTTTAGTTTTATACTTGGTTTGGAAACGGATCCAAAAGAGGAAGTTCTCAGTCACAAATTAATTATATTATTGTCACGTTGCCAACCATTATTTATGTACATCATGGCTTTTTTAATTACAAATTTGAATAACAGATTAAAATTTCTCAGTAAATAGTTATGTATTCTATAATGTTAGCATGTATGGTCCTCTGTAAGAGAATTTGATTACTATCACTCTAGGAGGCGCAGGTGAAGGAAGAAAAAGAGAAGGCATCCACGGCGAGCACAAAGGCTGGAAATGCAGAGAATAAGGAAATAAAATCATTGCGTGATCAGATAGCAGCAAGCAAGACTCAGACGCAAGACTTGACTACCAAACTTGAAAAGGTGTGTAAGATATCATTACAGCAACTAACTGAATATAGAGATTACCTATTTTTATATAAACTATAATATGTTGTTGTTGTTGTTTTCTAATGCCAGGCGTTTGACAATAAAGTCATTTGACCTCTTGCACTCCAATATTTTTCAAAGATATTGTCATGACTAGCCACTGAAGCACAGATTTTGAGGTGTTCCGAATCCATTTCTTGGTTTGAGTTGCACAATGGGCAGTTACGGGACTGATATATTCCAATTCTATGCAGGTGTTTGGCCAAACAATCATGGCCTGTTGCCAATCTAAATGCAGCTACAGACGATTTTCGTGGTAAATCGGGAATTAACTGTGAATTATGATGCAGAGAGTTCCATTTTTTCCCTTGGGATTGTGTTATCAAATTTTGTTTGTTGAAGTCTGAGTATGTAGATTTAATAAATCTCTTCACAGAGTAATACGTAGATTTAGTAACAAGAAAGAGTTTACTTCATGAGTGCAATATTTGCTGCATAACAGGAAGAATATTTACATATTTAACCAAATTGCAACATAAATAAATATAACATAAAACTGAATTAAAAAATCTCATATTTATAGGCTGAGAAACTACAGAAGACAGCTGAAGAAAAACTTAAGAAAAGTGAAGCTGAATCGAAGAAAACAAAGACTGACCAGGAAACAAAGATATCTGAGCTGGAAGTAAATCTCCAGGTATGTACAGTAATATGAAATGCTGATGGTTTCTAGAATGTTGATGATGGTATTCCATTTTTTGTCTTTAGTCTTGACCTGCAGCTCCTATTTATCAGATCTTTATTATTTCTGTGTTGTTGGTAGTTTTATGCTTATGAAGAGTAACGTAGTTGTTTGTTTCTGTTTTCAATTTTGTTACAATCTTTTATTCATTTATTTATTTACTTACGGTATTCATTCATTCATTCATTCATTCATTCATTCATTCATACATTCATCCATTCTTCTTTTATTCATTCATTTATTGCAAACATGTTCTCAATCTTATTATCAGCAATTTCACAGTGTACAGGTATCCTCTGTATGCTTTTTGTAGTTTGTTTATATGCAGGATAATTTGCTAACATTCTTTAATTTCGATTGATTTTATGTTGTAAGAGGTTAGTGCTTGAATTGCTGCTGAGTCAGATAAGACCACAGCTTTCTTAAAACTTCTTTTTCGGTAAGAAGAGTTGTTGGAGTGGTGTCTGGATAGCTGTTATTTCTACATCTTAGCTTGATCCATATTCTCCAATTGATTTTGTAAATCGAAAAGGTGGGACAAGCTATTTCAGCTCCTAACTTATTGTTACTTGCTGAGCCGTCAGTATACACAAAGAGCAGTACATCTAGTGAGTACCTGAAATTTATGATTTCTAGAGCTAAAGTTTTCAGCATTGGGATACATTTTTTAATTCACACATGTAAGGTCAATTAAAACAGTGTTCATGAGTTGGATAATAAACATACAATATATATATATATAAAACACAGTTGTATGAACACTTTACAAATAATGATAATTAAGATTGGTAAAATTCAGACATGTTTCGGAGGGTGCCCCTCCATCTTCAGTGGCATTACCACGACGCTGGTACAGGTACAGGTGTTCGACAATCTCCTTTAAGCTACGATACATCGCGGTCGAACACCTATACCAGCGTCGTGGTAATGCCACTGAAGATGGAGGGGCACCCTCCGAAACATGTCTGAATTTTACCAATCTTAATTATCATTATTTGTAAAGTGTTCATACAACTGTGTTATATCTGTGGTGTTTGGGTAAAGGGAGATAAGTCACAAAAATGAGTTCGGAGATAAATGAAAATTAAACTTGGAATCCTTATTACAAATAATTTTCTACACAAATAAAACACATCAACTGCTTGTATTCTTTGATTTTTGCACACCCACTTGTATAATTTAACTTGTGTGGTCATCTGGGGAACAAAATTCCACCTGGATAAAAAAATGACTTGTACCCCTTTACCCGAACACCACAGATATATATATATATATATATATATATATATATATATATATATATATATATATTGTATGTTTATTATTGGGATACATGTTTGGTATTTGGTTATAGATTCTCGTAGCTTAAGTTGAAAGATAGGTATGGGTTCAGAGTATACTCTCTATCCATACAGTACAACTGGGGTCTGCTCTGGTCATAGTTCATTAACACGAATGAAAACACTTGATTTCACTTCAAAATACACTTAAAGATACTCTTAATGTCCAGAAAGTGCGCACGAAGTCCATATACATATCACAAAGTACCGGTATACACTTTCATTAAATTAAATTACATTACCTGCATTAAATTCAAGCTGACGTACTATGTTTGTGCTGGTGAGGTTGTCACTATTGCTGTCTGTTGTTGATGCTCTGAGAATCGCAATGCGTGGCAGCAGATTGTTAGTTGAAGTTAGTTAGTTGAAGGAATGGCTGACACAAGTGAATACACGATTGAGGAACGTTCGGTGGCCACTATGTGGGTTCATAAGCGTCAAGTTAATGGCAAATCAGTGAATAATGTCATGGACGATTTCGTTGTGCAGTTTGAGAAGGCAGCACCGACTTTGTTGCTGTGGGAAAAGAAAGTTTTCACAATGGGCAGTATCCGCGACACGCCGAGAAGTGGAAGGCCATCCACAAGGCTTGAACGTTGTGCAGATGTGCTACAATCTGTCGAACAATCTCCGGCCAAATCCACACAGAAACGTGCTGCTGAATTGGGAATACCAGAATCAACCCTGCGGAAACACATGAAATTGGAGCTGAAATTGAAGTGTTGGCGTCCATTGAATGTTAATGAATTATCAGATGGTGATTTGGAGAGACGTGTGGACGCTTGTGATCGCATGCTGCAACAATGTACAACAATGGCTCAGTAGGCAAAGATAATGATTTTTGACGAATGCGCGATTTATCATTGCTCTCACTGATGAACTGGAAAATGGGGTGCACGCAGTTTTCCATACAGTGACGCCAAGAATGTTGGTTAACATGAACAAGAAAACATGGCAGTGCATTCGACTATGCAGAGACCACGGAGGGACACATACAGATGTTTGGGATTCCTAAGAGGTACGTTACTCCTTTTGTAATGTTTATCAATCTTCTTAATGTATCCAGCTGTTTGCTGACAACATAAAGTCCACTATAGTCCACTGTAGTCTATTCAGTTGTTTTTCACGAGAAATGAGGGGTATTTTGATCGGTGTTCATTATAGATGCCTGTTGCTAGTAGCCAGAGTTGGGGTGTAGTCAATATATACTGCAGGGCTGTGTCTTCTGCAACTGGTACTGATGATTTTAATTTACTTCTTTTATGGTTTATGGATAGACAGTGTAGAAGAATGTGTTCCAGATCTTCATCATGATTATTACACCACAGACAAGTAGGATTATCAGAAATGTGAAATCGGTGTAGGTACAATTGAGTGACAATGTGACCTGTTCTGGCTCTTGTTAAAAATGTTGTTGTTGTTGTTGTTGTTGTTTTTTAATGCCAGGCGTTTGACAATAAAGTCATTTGACCTCTTGCACTCCAATATTTTTCAAAGATATTATCATGGCCAGCCACTGAAGCACAGATTTTGAGCTGTTCCGAATCCATTTCATGGTTTGAGTTGCACAATGGGCATTTAGGGGACTGATATATTCCAATTCTATGCAGGTGTTTGGCCAAACAATCATGGCCTGTTGCCAATCTAAATGCAGCTACAGACGATTTTCGTGGTAAATCGGGAATTAACTGTGGATTTTGATGCAGAGAGTTCCATTTTTTCCATTGAGATTGCGTTATCAAATTTTGTTTGTTGAAGTCTAAGTATGTAGATTTAATAAATCTTTTCACAGAGTAATACGTAGATTTAGTAACAGGTCTGTAAGTAGCAGTGCTACCCTTCTTTGCTAAAGCATCCGCATTCTCGTTTCCCAGATTCTACAATGGGATGGTATCCATTGGAATACAATTCTTTCATTGAGTGATATTAATTGAGAGAGCATTTTAGTTATTTCTGCTGTTTGAGATGAAGGTGTGTGTTTAGAGACGATTGATAGAATAGCTGCTTTGGAGTCTGACAATATAACTGCATTCCTAAATTTATTAATGTGGCATAGAAGATTCCTGAGACTTTCACTTATTGCAATAATTTCTCCATCAAAACTTGTTGTTCCATATCCAAGAGATCTATAAAGTGAGAAGAGACAGCACGTAACACCTGCACCGGCACCTTGTTCTCTGGAGATCAAGGATCCGTCAGTGTATAAATGAAGCCAGTTTTGTGGAGGGTATCTAATATTAATTGTCTCTAAAGACAATTGTTTTAGTATTTCAGTGTTTACTTCTGATTTTAGTATTTCTTCTGTTAAATTTAGATTATATTCTATATTTAATAGAGTTAGAGGCTTTGGTTTAATTTGTAGGTTTTCTTTTAAATTCGGGATATTGATTTTCTGTTTTAATTTTTGAACAATGGATATGAAACTTTTTTGAGTTTTTTGTTAAAAATGTTTGAATATGTCTGGGCAAGTTTTTGTACATTTCCAGGTCATTTGGTTTCTTTTGTACAGACTGTAAAATTTTTCCTTTGTCAGAAGAGAGCCAATTGTTGATCCATAGGTTTGTAAAATGAGACTTTACTGAAGCAAAAGCATTGGATAGAGATGTCACTTGAAGAGGTCTTGGTTGCAAATATGTTGCCTGTTTTACAATATTATCGACTTTCTCGTCTCCAGGTATACCACAATGATTAGATATCCATTATACAGACTTTGTAATATAATATGTACCGGTATATAGACTTTGTGCTTATACTGTAGAGTAGGTTTTCTTTAAGTAGGATACTGGGATCTGCCATGTTATGTGTTTGTTTGATATCAGGTATCACAGATTCTGTGATTTAGTTTTTTATATCAGCTCGATTTGATTCGGTTCTCTTTTACTCCAATTGGCTATTGACAATCTCTGCTACAAATCATACATAATTATCTAATCAATAAATTAGGGTATAAACTGTAAGATTTGATCAAATTTTGCGTTGTGTTGCAGCACACTGGATAGTGCAATCAAAAATATAAATTCCAGTAAATCATTATCAGTTGTGGATTGCTGTAGATCATTGGAAGCCATCATACGTAACGCTGTATTTATTTATTATTGTAACTCCAAAGCAAAATAATTTACACTAGTTAATAATTTAAAGCAATGAATAAATTAATATTTCTGTATGTCTAAAACTTAAATGCTGCTTTCTTATTTTTGTTAATATTCTAATTTATTAGTTGGAGTGGTACATAATCTGTTTTTCACAGGCGGAGAAAAAGAAATGTGAAAGGATGAAGGTTTCGCAAGACAAGGAGTTGAAAAATCGAGAGCAAGAGTTGTCTAGTCTTCGTACAAAACTGCGTTCACTAGAAAGCAGTGGCGCCAATGGCAAGAAGATTGCAGAGATAAAAGAAGAATATCAGTCTCGTATAAATAGTAAGTACTTCTTACGAGGAAATGTTGCACACAACAATACTCTAATAAAACTTTAGTGAGAGGGTGAGAGATGAGGAGGGAAAACCTTTCTAGTTGAAAAGAAATACTATATAGCCTACTAGGCAGGAGAAAACCCGAGGAAGAATGTGATCTGAATGTGATATCATGAAATCAAAATACTATTGGCCTTTCTGAAGAGACATTTCCTCTTATACTTGCAATTAAATGTGCATATCTATATTAATTCGTCCTACTCCTCATTTTGCGTTTTAGGTTCCTCACGGTTTTGTCTTAACAATGACAAGTTCATGAAAATCAGTAGCGTCAAGTACAAATCATAATTGTCAAATGAATAAATTAGGATATCAACTGTAAAATTTCGTTAAATTTTATATTGATTGTATTACAGTGAAACTTCCCACCAGCGGACAAAATTGAATGCCCGTTATTGAGAAGTGTCCGCTATTTAGAAAATCGTTAGTATGTATACAGTATATTGAAATTTCTCATACATATTCAACACTATATTTTACAGTACAGTACTGTAGACAGTGAGATTGTGTACAGTATTCATCCAGAGAGAAATCGTAAATGTTTCGTAAATGAAATAAACATCACTAACCTGAGTTTTTCCCACATTAAACTTTGTGGCCAGCTCACGAACACTTAATTTCTCCTTCTCACTATGCTTTACAATATCCACATTCTTTTTTAGTGACGAACGTTTGCGTTTTTGTGACATTTTTAATGTGACTGTACTTCCGAACACTCAACTTGACAAACTAAGAAAGTACGGACTGCTCACGTAGGCTACAGTATCACAACTAACAACTGTGCTGCTTACCTTCAATAAAGTACAAGAACGTTCAAATGCACGATAATGATTGTTGCAAAGAATTCCGTTTAATTTAAAACCGTCTCTTTCTTTTTTTTTTCTTTCACGCTGTCCGTTATTTGAAAGTTTTAATTGTTGTTGGGAGATACATTTAAGTGTCCGCATCCGTTATTGAGAATGTCCGCTATTTGGAAGAATTTTATCATAAGGGCCAATGTTATTTTGCAAGGGGAATTTTAAAATGTCCGCTATTGGGAAGTGTCCATTAAGGGAAGTTTCACTGTACACTGAATAGTTCATATATACACAGGGTGTAAACGATATAGACTGCCAGATTATGTGAACAGTACATATTGGTCTACTGAACAAAATGTCTAGTCAAATTTAATTATTTCTTATAATTTTATTTTTAATTTTTAAAATACCATGTTTTTAAGATCGATATTAGTGTAATAGTTTTTTTTTTTTTTTTTTTTTTTTACATTTTTACTGAACGTGAATGCCATTCCCAATGACCTTGTGTCCAACACATATCAATACACAACAGAATAACAAATGATTGCTTCAGTGTACGTATTGGGCAAAGTGAATAATGACTGTCTATTCTCCCTTTAAAAGAAGTTACACTCATAAAACATATTTTTTCTGGGAAAACCTTGACAGTACCAGAAAAATATATTTGACTCTTTTCTTCAGTTATTTATGCTTTACCACCAGTAATTTTTTTCAGTTATATCATTTACACTCTATTATATATATATATATATATATATATATATGAAGAGTTCGCGGGAAAAACGATGAATGTCACATTTCTGTTAAGGATTAGAAAATGATCTAATTGAGTCTATAACTGCAAGATGTAGTGCTGTTTCTATAGAAAATAAAGGAAAGGATTACTGTATTCGTGGTGATAATTCTCCTTTTTACCATTTTTCATAAGAACAACATTAAATTTGGCAGTGATCCATTGAATTAGATAATGACATCAACCTTAAGAAAACTGTGACATTCATCGTTTTCCCCGCCAGCTCTTTATATATATATACAGAGTGGAAGTGAAGTAACTCTGCAGATTTTAGAGTAAACAACTCATGTTGTATGTAACAAAAAAAGTATAATACCATATTGATGAAAAGTTCATACTTTTTTCAGAAAAAAGTGTCCCCCTCCCAAATGTTTAACACCCTCTTATTCGGTAACTATTACGAATAGGATCGTGATTTTTACTCATATCGATAAAATTGTAATAAATTATCATTTATCCTTCTGGCGTATTTCAATAGCCTGGACGGTTTTCTTGTAAATTTAATTTAAAAACCGCTAATTTCAAGCTACTGAACGATGCAACCAGATTGCGACATTGTAGCCAGAGAGGGAGACGGGAGGCAGTTCACATAGGCTGAGTTCGTTGACTTTTTACATCTGTATTACGAGAAGAAAGGAGACTGTGTTAGCAGTGAGATTGCCAGACTTCTGGAATTTCCAACTTAATTTTCTAATTAACCGTGCATTTAATCACAAAACGTAATATAGGTTTTCTATTCATTTAAATATACCCTATCATTCTTTTTAATCTGCAGGACTATTTCACTTCCATCTTGTGTATTTGTTCTCATACCTGTTCCAATCTATCCATTCTGTTACTGTTTTTATTTATTATTATCAAACACTTTCCCTAAACAGGGATTGCCTAGAAGACAAAGTATACCATTTACAAAACAAAATTTTGAATGGTACATATTACATGGATAATTTGTTATGAATAAAAAAAAATGCAAAAAAGAGAAAGAAGTAAATTACAGTGGAGTGTCTTATCTGAGGTGATTTCTTAACAATGCAATCGAACCTTTCAACGCAAGTAAAGAAACATTGGTAATTATAGCTGATGGCAAATGAAAAGCCTTGCAAAAATCAACAAACTGCTTCGGGATGGATTCACTTGCTTTGACCATCAAGCCTATTACATCTGTCTGTTGTAATTGATGTTTGTCTTGATAATACGGGATTGTTGGTTCATAGATCAATTGTTTTTCCTTACGGACTTCTTGCGGTTGGCTCTTGCAAGTCTCGAAACGAACTGTAGGGTCAATTATGAAACCTCTACGATGGTGCTGGAAAGCGATCATATCTATCCTACCAGTACTGCCGGTGGTTGATAGACCGTGAACTGGAACCTCTTCGAAAACAATAAACCCCGTATTATGTAGTGCTTGAGCAATGGCGCTTCTTACTTTGTGGTGTCTGGTATTGCGCAAAGCCTCCTCATCTTCCTCCTCTTTCAATTTCCATATCAAAGCCATATTCATTTTTCCACATTCCTGTTTTTTTTATCTCTTTACAATAATTTTATTATTGTCTCTCTTATTACATCTAATCTCCCTTTTTTTTTTTTTTTTTGTGGTATGAATGTGTATATATCACTTTAGATTCTTGGTGGCAATATTTCTCTATTTCATAAAATGTGTATTTTCACAAGTTTTCGTCTGTCCCTGGACCTATATTTACATCCAATATTGATACTTCTAATGCCACTTCCACAGAGCTGGAAGAAGCACTGGCAGGGGAGAGGCAGGAATACGAAGACCTGACAACCAAGTACGAGATCTTGGAGGAGGAACACGTGGTCACGAAGGCACAGCTTGTCATGGACAGGGAGAAAATAGAGGCGTACGTGTAAAATATGTACACAGATTAAAATACAGCTTCATAGTTTTAATCTGAAAAGAGGAGACAACAATGGTGTGTTGTTAAGGCAACACACTACTTTGTTTTTAATTTCTACAATTTTCATTGCATCTTCTTGAAAATTTTACATAAGTTATAATGCTAAAATACATGTGCACCATTTTTCTCTAATTGTCATGTTAAAAAATATGCCCAGAAGAATTTTAAATTTAAGAACAATTTCTATTATTAGTAAATATCTATCTGGGCCTCATATGAAGATAATAACTTTCACAGAAGTTTAAAATGAAACTAAGACTCCCTATAATGAAATGATGTATGGGTTTCTTTGTCAATATATTTCATTGGTTTAAAAAAAAAAGAATTGAACATTTTTTCCTTCACTTTTCAACTTCAGTGCTCGACATAAAAATCACAGCTTTCTTAATAATAATCATATGTGTAAATGAATGCAGTATTTCATGCACATACCTGCTGTGAATATGTGTGCAAAGTTTCATTACTTTAGATATACCTAATCAGAATAAGTAATTGATTAACTAACGGACTTACTCGTGTTAATTGTGTAAGCATGTGCGGCTTACAGCTGTTTCGGTGCTTAATCACACCATCCTCAGAGCCTACTAGATCTCGGCGTCATCTCGAACTTCTCTTCCTGTTGTGTGGGTGCGTTTGATTGTTGAAAAGTGTTGAAAAGTGGAGTCAAATAGTGTGTGTGTACTGAAATTGATCTGTGTGTTGAGAATTTGATCGGGGTGTGTTTTAGTGTGTTTGTATATTTCGTATTGTTCTAGTGTGTTGAGTTTTTGGTTCTTGGGTTGTATGTGTAGGATTTCCATGTCCGCATTTATGTTATTGTATGTATGCTTAGCATTGGTTATGTGATCGGCGTATGTAGATGTATTGTGTCCTCTGGTTATTGCTTTAATGTAGCTACAAAGAACACATTAAAGCAATAACCAGAGGACACAATACATCTACATACGCCGATCACATAACCAATGCTAACAATATATACAATAACATAAATGTGGACATGGAAATCCTACACATACAACCCAAGAATCAAAACCTTAACACACTAGAACAATACGAAATATACAAACACACTAAAACACACCCCAATCAAATTCTCAACACAGAGATCAATTTCAGTACATACACACTATTTGACTCCACTTTTCAACACTTTTCAACAATCAAACGCACCCACACAACAGGTAGAGAAGTTCGAGATGACGCCGAGATCTAGTAGGCTCTGAGGATGGTGTGATGAAGCACCGAAACAGCTGTAAGCCGCACAGACTTACATAATTAACACGAGTAAGTCCGCTAGTTAATCAATTACTTATATTCAAGTGTTAAATGTAGTGTACGCAAGTTTCAAAATGGATAATCAGAATATATCTTATTTCTAGTAAGTTACAATGTAAAAACTTTGAATTATGGTCTTACCTCTATGCCTTATCCAAATTATTTTTTCTGTATTGCTGTTCAAAGCTGAGCAAAAACATGAAATTTTCTTCCCTGTAACTTGCAGAAAACATAACAGTGTGATCTAGTCATTGTCATATTAAATAGCGTTCGAGGTTAAAGTGCTGCTGAAATTAGGAGCTGTTTACTCGCATTCTTTAGCAAAAAAAAAAAAAAAATTCACTACTACATAGGTAGTCTCAATGGCATAGAAGGGAATCACTTATACATTACAAACGTGATTTTTTTCTAACACATCAGTAAATAATAGTGTCTCATCTGTTTTAAAACAGGACTACTTATAGTTATTTTTAAGATCTCTTGAATTCTATCCATTATTAATTATTTAGAATTAATTCTGATATTTACCATGTTTTACAGGCAACTACTTAGTACAAAGAGGGAATTGGTCGCAGCAGGGAATGAACTGAGGGCTCTACGAGATACATTTAGTGGTAAGCAAGACAGCTGGATTAAGGAGAAACTAGATCTACAGGTTAGTACATTTTTCTGAGCTATGAACCTTTATTAGATTATCTTGAGATTATTATTACAGCAGAGAGAATTTTGATATAAAATAAGACATACACCCATATTATATTGTACATGTTTTATTGTACTTGTATAACGACAGTGAAATGTCCAAATAAAATTTCTCATTTCTAAATTGGGGTAAAGAATTGGATTATATTGACACTGACATGCTATACAACATAATTTATAATAAGTTGAACGATATAGTGAGAGCCACCAGCGTAACTCAGCCAGATTACCTGGTTGGATTTTTAAAAACGTTACAACCGATAATATAGGACGAATATCAGGTGATTGCATGTCCAATTTTCGATCTCATCTCGCAAAATACCAGCTCATTATCACCAATTACATTGCTGCTAAATAACCTAGTAGATTATAACAGCATCGTCAAATAACCAACCAAAATACAGTGGGAATTGTTTAAAATTATTCTTTAACTTAATGTTGTTGCTGCTGCTGTTGTTGTTGTTGCTGCTACTGCTGCTGCCATTGTTGTCTTGTTTTGTTCTTGTTGTTACTGTTAAATAACGCTGAATTCTTGGCAATAAAGCCATTAACTCTTTTGTCCTGTAGGAGAGTGATGTAGTATTTAGACTAGACTTAGGCGTAAGTTTATTAAATTCATAATATTATTCTACAATCTTATACAGGGTGTTAAAAATAACGTTTACAACATTTCAGGGATGATAGAGGTGGTAAAAACAAACATCTGTTTTAAGTGACAAAACTTTAGCAGATGCGCCGTTTTGCCGCTAGATGGCCTGAAGGATAGATGACTTGACTTCTGTCACAACACACACTGGTTAGTTCTGTTTGTGCACGAGCATCTTGTAGGGCCTTGTCTGTTGCCTAACAGTCTCCATGGTGATAATTATTTTGTTTTTCTACGCGACATCCTACCAGAACTTTTAGAAAATATCTCATTGAAAATCAGAGAACGAATATGGTTTCAGCATGGCGGTGCCCCTCCACACTTTGATCGTCGTGTCAGGAAACACCTAACTGCTACATTCTCCGATTGTTGGATTGGCAGGGGTGGGCCGGTACTGTGGCCACCTCGATCACCGAACCTAACCGCACTGGATTTCTTTTTGTAAGAAGACGTGAAACGTCTTGTGTATGAGACACCGATCGATATGGCAGAAGACTTAGTTGCTCGTGTTGTTGAAGCTGCACGTGTTATTAGAGACAATGTTGGCCTTTTTGAGCGTTGCAGACACTCCATAGTACGAAGGTACCAGTTGTGCAATGCCTTCAATGGACGGCAGTTTGAACACCACCTCTAAAACGACAATTGGTCTTGTTCTTTATGGATTATACTAACACTTACGTACACAATAAACGGCTCATCTGCCAAAGTTTTGTTACTTACAAAAGATATTTGTTTTTACCTCCTCTATTATCCCTGAAACGTTGTAAACGTTATTTTTTTAACACTCTGTATAATTCAGTATGTATAATGTAACCATTTTTAATGGTTACCACCACAAAACAGAACATATTTATATGTGCTGCCCTAGGTGGAAGAATAGCTCATTAAGGGCCATTAAAAAAATCCAGCAAAAAGTATAATCGTTTTAATGTAGATACCGGTACATATTTCTTTGTTCATAACTTAATGTAGAAATAAAATTTCAAATATCTCTTTTTTCTAATAATAAAATTAAAAGAATTACAAATAAAAATATGTTTTTAAAACAATAATATCATAAAATTAGATAATGTGGTCACTTTTTCATACAGTGTTCATAATTTAATTTTAATAATATTTTATATGAGTCGTCTAGTATCAAAGGCAGCTACATCCACATTTTTTTTTTTTTTTTTTTCAAATTGAGTCAATGCTATATTTGGGATCTCTAAGTTTTTTTATATATATGTGAAGAGTTACGTTGCAAAATAAGTATCATTCCGTTTAAATTGAAGGTTGAAGTTCCTGGTTAGGTACATCCATGTATACAGATTTTGAGTGAGTTTTAAAGAAGTAAATTTATAATTTTTTTTTAAATTTTATTACTTCTATTATTATCCATATGTTTTTTCACTTGAAATAATAATTAATCAGTTAATAAAGGATAATAGTTTGACATTTTGTGCATAATTACATTCTATCACTGCAAAAACAGCTAAATCCACAATGGCGAGTTCAAAGTCAGCTACATCCAAATAAAAAAATGTGTTTCCCGCCAAAAATCAAAAAGCTAGCAAATTCAAATTTCCAGTATATGTTTGTCTATGTTGTAACTTCGTGGTGCCGTTGTTAATATTAGTTTTTGTTTCTCCTGTAAAATTTTATAAAATGGATGTAGCTGATTTTGATACTAGACGACTCATATGTCTTAAAATTTCTGCCGATAATTATGTTTTCTTGTAACATTACAAAAAGCATATAAAATGATGTGCTCACATGAGGTAACCTGTAACATTTATGTTTTATGATCTGTGTATGTTACACTTTACATAATTTTAGGAGAAACTGAAGGAACTGGAAGAAAAGGTATCTCGCAGCAATGGCGGTGACAGCTGGACTCTTGAGAAGACTCGACTTAAATCGATATTGGAAGACAAGACCATCGAAATGGATCAGATGAAGAAGGAGGCTCACATGTTGTCAGACCAAATGGAACACATCAGGAAGGAGGTATAACCCTGTGATTCACTGTAGTTACTATTTTTGTATAATTTTCCATTCACAGTTGCTACTTTAGCCTCTACGAAGATCGGGACATTCAAACTACCTAGTACGACCTGCATTGGTCATTTTGACCCACACGTTTTATCGTCAATTTTTCTCTTATTGGGAACTTTCATTTTAAATATAATCTTATTACGGACTTAGTGACTTTAATTAAAGAGTTCAGAGTTAATTTCAGAGCACAATTTGAGACCGGTATAAACTCTTCAAAGAAAAAATTGTTAGATGAAAAAAAAAATGTTTTATTAACTGTGTATAACTACTAGCATATTTACGTTTTTAAATAATAGTTTATTTAACGACGCTCGCAACTGGAGAGGTTATATCAGTGTCGCCAGTGTGCCGGAATTTTGTACTGACATGAGTCTGTTGTAGGACAATGTCCACATATGTGCTTATTCCGTCGGATCCCGGCCAATCAGTCACTCATAACGAATGCACCTGCGCACATATGTGGAGTTACGTTCATAGATATCTATGACGTAGTGCAGAGGGCAGGCCACTAGAGGGAACCCAAGAGGTGGAATTTAAACTGAGACGATTCGATCCGACACTGGGATAGGAATCCAGTGTGCCTTAGTGGATAAAGCATCAGCACGTAGAGCTGAAAACCAAGGTTCAAATCCCGGTGCCGGAGAGAATTTTTCTCCGTTCCACTACTCTTTCATTGTACAGTGACGCAGAATATCTGCATGGAAACTTCATATGGTGTTATGTTTTATTTAACGACGCTTGCAACTGCAGAGGTTATATCAGCGTCGCCGGATGTGCCGGAATTTTGTCCCGCAGGAGTTCTTTTACATGCCAGTAAATCTACTGACATGAGCCTGTCGCATTTAAGCACACTTAAATGCCATCAACCTGGCCCGGGATCGAACCCGCAACCTTGGGCATAGAAGGCCAGCGCTATACCAACTTGCCAACCAGGTCGACGACTTCATATGTATTCGGTAGATTAAATAATAATATAAATATAGTATATTAAAGATAAATAAAGCAAATAATCTATTTTGTTTTGATGCAGAATGATGAATTGAAGAAGAAACTGGATGACTTCGACAAGGTAGTGAAGGTTCATCGAAGCATGTCAGCTGACACGACAGCTGTTGAGAAAGAGCTCCGGAATATAAAGAACAAGTAAGAGTTGATGCTAAATAATTTATTTCCATCTTGACTACACACTTTAACACTCACATCAGTAATGTTGTGTTAAATAAACAAACTTTATAATTTTTCTCTCCTGATGAAACTATAATGGTATTTTACTTAGACAACTCCTCAGTCACACACAATTTTTTTTAACAAGGTGGTGATTTTGAGCAATTCCAAATCAACCCTACAAGCAATTACATCAATTGAACCAACAAATATATAAAATTAATTAAATTCAGAATGCTATTAAAGTTCTATGAAATATACAAAAAGAAATAATATTTCAATGGATACCTTCCCATTATGAAATCCAAGGAAATGAGATAGCAGACTTCTTGGCAAAGAAAGGAAAAAAAATTAAACGGAGCCCTTAACAAATATTTCCTTGTATAATGTAAAATTATGGAACAACTGTATATTTCAGAAATAATTCAGAAAAGAGCTTCACAATAACAGTAAAGATAAACCATGGAACATTTATTAAAAGACTCTAGCATCATCCCAGAAATAAATCAGTTGCATTCATTCAACTAACAACTGACCATGATCGTCTGGCTGTTCACATACATATTATATTCATCACCCCAGTGTACCCTTTGTAAGGTCCAAACTCATGAATAAAAACCGTGTAATGAAGTGCACTTTTGAGGTGCTATTTAATTAATTGTATTTTTTTAGGTTGAAAGCATATATTCAGAATCTTTTGAGACCTGATTGAAGGCAAAAAAGCTTTCCTTGGTTTTTACATATAGGAACACAACAAAAATATGGCATTTGAGTTATTTTTAAGAATATTTAATATACTAATATGCTATGTAAATCCTTATTGTTTATATACTGGAAAACAAATGCACATGTAAAGTGCATCCTTCAAAGTACACACACACTGTCTGTTGTTGCTAGTTCAGGATATCCCAATTAAAGTAAAATTTCTAACACACAAATTCCATAATTGGGACATCTGGCCGACATCTACGACTGACCACTAGGACCCAGAATACAAAGCAGAGGTTAAATTAAAAATACAATAAGATTGCGGAGAGAATACGGAACAATAATAAATTTAAAAAATAAAGTACAATTTGATTTCGGAGAAACATGAGATGAAAATAGCCTACGTTGAAGAGTACCGTAATGAAATGAAGTAAAAAATTTTTTTTTAATTTAAAAAAAATTAAGTATTATTATACAAGTGATTGTGTAAAATGGATAATGAATGTCTCAATACCATTAGACAAATTTTTTTAATGTCCTCATTAGAAAATTTAAGAGAAAGGAGAATGTTTCTGGTTAACTTAAATGAAGTTCCCCTAGCACCAAAAAGAAGTCCTTTCACTTCCCATGTATTAATATTAATTTTGTATCTCTCACTGAAGTGAGGAATACATGGGTTGTAAATAGACTTCTTTTCATCGTTAACGTTATTGACTTGTTGATCATCCTTCTCAAAACTGACAGTGGGGTTAAAAAAAAGTTGCTTAGTTAACAAATTTAACAAATCATTACTAATTTATTTGTAAAGATATTGTAATCTGAAAAATGTTTTAGTTTCGAAATAGTAACATTGTTTATAATACCAGTAAATTGATTATTTTAATTTTCCAATTTCATTATTTTAATAGCACATCTCTGTCATTTATAGTTACTTTCACGTAGCAATCGTAAACACATATACATTGTGAGGAAAGTTTTCTGGGCTATGAGGCCGTGGTCCGTTGGTTGTGTGCCCAAATGTTTCGTTCACTGCTGCGGTGAACAAAACGTTGTTGTTGTTGTTTTCTAATGCCAGGCGTTTGACAATAAAGTCATTTGACCTCTTGCACTCCAATATTTTTCAAAGATATTATCATGGCCAGCACTGAAGCACAGATTTTGAGGTGTTCCGAATCCATTTCTTGGTTTGACTTGCACAATGGGCAGTTAGGGGACTGATATATTCCAATTCTATGCAGGTGTTTGGCCAAACAATCATGGCCTGTTGCCAATCTAAATGCAGCTACAGACGATTTTCGTGGTAAATCGGGAATTAACTGTGGATTTTGATGCAGGGAGTTCCATTTTTTCCCTTGGGATTGAGTTATCAAATTTTGTTTGTTGAAGTCTAAGTATGTAGATTTAATAAATCTTTTCACACAGTAATACGTAGATTTAGTAACAGGTCTGTAAGTAGCAGTGCTGCCCTTCTTTGCTAAAGCATCCGCATTCTCGTTTCCCAGGATTCCACAATGGGATGGTATCCATTGGAATACAATTCTTTTATTGAATGATATTAATTGAGAGAGCATTTTAGTTATTTCTGCTGTTTGAGATGAAGGTGTGTGTTTAGAGACGATTGATAGAATAGCTGCTGCTGCTTTGGAGTCTGACAATATAACTGCATTCCTAAATTTATTGATGTGGCATAGAAGATTCCTGAGACATTCACTTATTGCAATGATTTCACCATCAAAACTTGTTGTTCCATATCCAAGAGACCTATAAAGGGAGAAGAGACAGCACGTAACACCTGCACCGGCACCTGTTGTTTGGTCACACAACCAACGGACCACGGCCTCATAGCCCAGAAAACTTTTCTCCTATTGACGCAGGCCGTGACAGCCTACACTCTAACATATACATTGTACTTACTAGAAAAATTCAATTTATTTTAGACTTTATGAAGAGGAGAAGACACACAAAACAGAAATGGCGCAGCTAAAGCTGCGATATGACAGCCGGGTTGCAGTCATCAGTGAGGAAATTCAAGGCCTGCAAGGCCAAGTGAGTCGGTTCAAGCGAGAGCGAGACACTTTCAGACACATGCTGGAAGGGGCTCAGAGGACAATTGCAGACCTGAAGGCTTCTTCAGGCAGGGAATCCAGGAGTTCAGGAAGCACTATGGATGAGGTAAAGAATAACTTATTTGCATGTATTTCTGAAACCAGGTTTGTGGACAGGGTAAGGCCATAAACATACCTTGTATATGTCATCGCACTAGAGGCGAGAAATTATTTATGAAACCTATTTTATTGTGCATTAGTTACAGTGCAAAAAGGAAATAAGAGCTCATTTCAAATGAACAAAAATCTTTGTTGTTTGCCGTGTGTATGTACTGCTATTATGAATGGTAACATTTTCTGTACAGTTCAAGTAACTACAGATAACTTCACTTGATACACGGCTAAGAACAACACTAATGTAATTTTACGCTTATAGACAGAGATTTCCGTTTTGCCATTTTGCACTATCAAACTTGCTACATCTCCACAGAATTCTCAAAGGATGACTAAATTTTACACAAAGTACGGGAATGTATTGATAGGGAAACTTTAGAATGTTAAAATTCTTTCATACAAAGAAAAGTACGAGTACAAGTTCCTTTCATACAAAGAAAAGTACAACTTTCGACAGTGTTGACTGGAGGGTTTTTTCAGGTAGGGGGTGAAATTTCTTTCTTTCACTCGTGGTGCAATGACCCTCAGTACAGCCATAGCAACATATTTTTTCACCATGCTTTTAAAACATCACAAGTCTCGAAATTTATACAGAATTTTTTTACTTACTTTCGATCTGAAAAAAATGCTACAAGCGGGATTTGGAAGCATTACAAGAGGGTAAAATTATGCAGAATTATACAGGGTTAGTTAAAAGTCTCGCACCACCTAAACAACTTTTGAAGTATGTGGTTCAGTGACATGAAACTTGGTATGTGGGGATAACCATATACTAAGAACTTAATAATGGTATCACCGAGTTTTTTCTACTTCCGGTTTAACCGGAAGTAACTCCAACTCTCTTATTTTAAATAGAACACCCAATATATTTCTTTATTTTTGAATAAAGCTCATTAAGAGCTTTTCAATAATTACCCACACTTGATAATTCTGTACAAATTCAGTGTTGCTAAGTCAAGAAAACAGAAAAGTGCATCAAATATTAAAATAATAAATGCACTAACTAAATAACTTTTGAAGCATACAGTTCAGTGATATGAAACTTGGTATGTGAGGATAACCACATGCTAAGAACTCAATAATGGTATTACCGAGTTTTTCCTACTTCTGGTTTAACCAAAAGTAACTCCAACTCTCTTATTATAAAATGGAACACCCAATATATATTTTTTATTTTTGAATAAAGCTCATTAAGAGCTTTTCAAAAAGTACCCACACTTGATACTTCTGTACAAATTCAGTGTTGCTAAATAAAAATGGAAGTGGTGCAAGATATTCCTAAAGCCTGGTTAAATCATTCCTTAAATGGTTCCTATGATCGAATGACACATTGTAAAGCAGCTGAGGGCTACAAATTTGAACACATAATTTAGAAGGTGAGCTAGCTTTGTTTTGTTTTTGTTAAGGAAGGAGTATTTTATTATTTTAATATTCGATACACTTTTCTGTTTTCTTGACTTAGCAACACTGAATTTGTACAGAAGTATCGAGTGTGGGTACTTTTTGAAAAGCTCTTAATGAGCACTATTCAAAAATAAAAATATATATTGGGTGTTCCATTTAAAATAAGAGAGTTGGAGTTACTTCCGGTTAAACCGGAAGTAGAAAAAACTCGGTAATACCATTATTGAGTTCTTAGTATATGGTTATCCTCACATACCAAGTTTCATGTCACTGAACCGTATGCTTCAAAAGTTATTTAGGTGGTGCAGGACTTTTAACTAACTCTGTATATGAAATGTCCAGGGGCCGTATAAAAAAAAGCGTAATGAACAGAATAGTGATATAAGCGGGAATGTATTAACGAGGTTTTACCATAGTCTAATATATACAGTCACGAAGCTTGAGTTGTGAGGGTGCTAGGAACAATAGTCTGTGCTGGTACTATTTCGCATTGTCTGTAATAAGGCGATATTAGCGATCCTAGTGGTTAGCAACTATCTATGGATGCATATTTACTACGTATTGAGCTACTGTGGGTTTACTGTACTTACAACCATTACTGTTCGATCATAATAGTTGATAGATTTGAACTGAACTGAAAAATGTGGACCATAGACAAAGAAGTGGAGTCACTATTGCTTGATATGTGGGGATTCACCGATCTCTAATGACGGAGGAAAGTAAGGGAGGGGGTATTTGTGAGTTGCGTCACTAACATGTTTATTGTGGTAGCTGACTCTATCTATGGATTTGAAATATCCATTTTTGGCTTACGTCCTAGTTCATCTTTAAAAAAAAAAATAATTTTTTTAACATGACGAAACTCTCTTTAAATTATTTGAAGGGGCGAGGTTCTCTATTAATGCTACTGAGGTCCTATATAAGTTGAGAGGCAGAAAGTGCAAAGTCGACGCCTATGATAACATACTGTACTATTTCCAAACATTTGGAAAAAAAAATAATTAAATTTCCTACCTGTCTAATTCTTGCTTTCAGACGGAAGAAACACAGACCAAGATACAAACACTGGAGCAACAGGTCAGCTGTATGGAAGATGAGCTATCAGAGGCGAGACTTGAGTCCTCAAAACTGAAGACAGAATTGATTTCAGAAAGATCCGCATGGGAAGTGAAACTTTCTGAGATGCAGTCACATGTAAATGAGGTATGTACGAGTAAGCTCTTTAAAAAGCGTACCGTAGTTTTACAAGCAGTCTTTCTCATTGTTTCGAAAATACAGTTTATTTCGTTTAAGGAATGTATTTTAATAGATGTAACGATCTTTTAATTAAAAAGTATCATAATTTCAGTTTTGTAGCAAATAGCTAAATATATACTAGGTAGGCTACTGTATTTTATGTTATGAACTTAATTTGCAGGTTACCAGTACTTATACACTTCGTGTTATTATTATGTATTGATTTCTGACCAGGTTTGCATATTTGCACTATCACCAGTTTCTTGAAAACACAATTATGTTATTCTTTCGGTACAACTCAGTTTCATTACCGGTACTGTTTTGTTTTATGACATCTTCACAAAATACACTTATTTAATTTAACAACACAGAACATGCATTTGTTTTTGACATTTTTACGAAATATTATTTTATATATTAAGAGTTTTCTCAATGCTGAAGTTTAAAAATAGAAAATACAAATACAATATTTACAAATATAATTTGGAAAGAACAATTTCCACTAACAATGTTTTATTTTCTTTCTGCAGAGTTCTCTGTTAAGCATCTTTTTTCCGGATTTCAAATTTTTGCGTACTATATTGCACCTCACCCATGCACAGCTTTGATGATTTGTCTTTTCTTCTTCTATGCTCTGCCTTGCATTTAATAATTACCCTTGACAGTCTGCTGTAGGGCATTCTTCTGACATATCCATACTTTAGTAATAGTTTTTGTTCAGTTTCTTCAAGAATAATTATTATTACTTTTACTCTCGCGAAATATATTTACCGGTATTTAATTCCACAACAATGGAAAATACCTCCTACATTATATTCACCTAGATGTAGGTACCAGTATGTCATTTTCAGTAAGATTAATATTGCTGATACCACAACCCCAAGAGGAGTAGTTTCTACTCCTCTTGCACAACCCTATATAAGCTTTTGAGCCACATATATCACGGAGCAATTTATGATGAAATTAATTGAAATAAATCTGTGATATAGTTTTTTGAGCTTAATGAGTTTAAAATATTTAAAGAAAAATTTTTGAACTGCCGTTCCTAAAAGTAAGTCACTCTTTTAACAGTGTTTAAAATAGACATTACACTGTAGCATGCGAAAATACTTTTAACACTAATTCGAAAAGTATTTTAACACTGCTTTTCAGCTGTTTGCGCTGATTGTCAATTTTCCCACCAGATGTTACACAACAGCAAACGCAACTGATCAATATAGTGGTTCAAAGAATACCAAGTCTACTTTTAAAAGTGGCTGATTTTGGTTAAAAAATGTACACAAATAAAATAAATTGCTTCAACAACTATTTCACTAATAACTATATAAACAATTAAACATTTCTAAACACACATCTTCATCTCAAACAGCAGAAATAACTAAAATGCTCTCTCAATTAATATCACTCAATAAAAGAATTCTATTCCAATGGATACCATCCCATTGTGGAATCCTGGGAAACGAGAATGCGGATGCTTTAGCAAAGAAGGGCAGCACTGCTACTTACAGACCTGTTACTAAATCTACGTATTACTCTGTGAAAAGATTTATTAAATCTACATACTTAGACTTCAACAAACAAAATTTGATAACACAATCTCAAGGGAAAAAAATGGAACTCTCTGCATCATAATCCACAGTTAATTCCCGATTTACCACGAAAATCATCTGTAGCTGCATTTAGATTGGCAACAGGCCATGATTGTTTGGCCAAACTCCTGCATAGAATTGGAATATATCAGTCCCCTAACTGCCCACTGTGCAACTCAAACCAAGAAATGAATTCGGAACACCTCGAAATCTGTGCTTCAGTGGCTAACCATATTGGAGTGCAAGAGGTCAAATGACTTTATTGTCAAATGCCTGGCATTAGAAAACAACAACAACAATTAAAAATTAAATGTAAAAGTAAAAAAATTTACGGGACACTCAGGTTTGAATCAGGGACTTCTCGATCTGTAATCCAATGCTCTATCACTGAGCTGTACCACCATCTTCTTTCAGCCTGATAAAGTTTCACTTTTACAAGGACACATTGATTTTATTTTGTTTGCAGTTTGCTCCATTCGGCCTGCAGCCTACTTCCACAAATGCCGTATCTTTACTAAAAAAATAAAATACCATTTTTATCTCTTGTATCGTAAATAAGTATGAACGACTTGCAGTTATGCACTGGGTTATGTTAGAAGTATCTCGATAATTTTATATTTTTTGTATCTTTCAGAAGTAGACTTTTGGGTATTCTGTGTGCTGGATTTGGTCCAACGTTTCGAAACTACAGATTCCAAAATGTTAAAGATGTTAAGTTCCGGTAAACAGTGAAATATCTAAAAATGTGATCTCAACACAGTCTATGTGAAAGTCTAAAATATCATATTTTATATTTTTGTTCTTATTTCCTCAAAAGTGGAAAATTATAATGAAACATTTGGAATTGTTACAGTTGGAGGAAGACCGCATCATTAGCAGTGGACGCACAAAGATTCCCGGAATGAGAACTAGAATGGAACTTGCGTGGCAGAAGGAGCGTGAAGAACAACATCGCCTGCTCCAGGAGACCTCTACATTGGCCAGGGATCTTAGGCAGACTCTGTTTGAGGTAGTGTTGTTTATAAATGACATAAGGTTAGGGTATCTGTTTATTATACTCATTATGAAACAAAATTAACTGTTGGGAATTGTAATGTTGACATGGAGTTTTGTAATATTTTACTTCCCTCCCTAGCAGGATGGTCAGCAGCTTCATTATCAGATAATCCACAGTGTGCCGGCACCTATTGCTAAACCATCCTTTTGTTAAATTTCAACAGATGCTGTACAATTTTCCAACAACCAATTATTTTTTTTTTTTTTTACTTTTAGGTGCCATATTAGTTGTTATAGCAGTAATACCTGCTTCAGAACCAATGCATATAACAGAGGTCTGCATCAGATGTTTTCGCTTGAGCGCCAAGTAGTTCATAGCATAATCCGATAGGTAGCGCACATGCATGATGGGTAAAATTGTCGCGAGCGATAAATCCTCGAACGGTATAAGCCGAGCGTTAGGCATTCGTTCTTGTTACAGTGATGAACTGTGTAGTAACATCATAGATGTTTATCATTTCAAAATTTTGCAGTGTTTAACTAACCTCTCCATAGTACAACTACAAAACTTGCTTTAAAATGTACCGGTAATATAAATGTTGTAGGTAAATGTTTTTTTTTTTTTTCCACACAGGAGTGATTTTGTTTTTGCCACATCCGATAGATGTTATTGGATGTAAATGTAATTATTATAAACGGAGAACACAATCACGATAATGCAAGAACCGTATCAAGTTTTCTAGTAATAATAATAATCTCTAATAATTAGTGTATCAATCTTTGCGTCTGTAACAGTTATGCAGCATGATTATTCGTTTTATTATATTTTCTGTGACGTTATCTCTGTACTAATATTGATATTAATCTACTGCTATATCAATAATATTTTGTAAAACGTTTCTACATTGTCGCACCATATAGGCGGAACACTATGTATAAACCTATTATATTATATATGTGGTAAATCAAATATTGAATAATTATTAATTAGCAATAATAACTGTATATCGAAGTTTTTCATACTATTTTATTTATTAGGCCTACTTATGTTACAGTTTTGGTACATTCCATTAGACTGTTCCATTAACATTTGTCATAAACGCAGAAAATAAAGCCTTATTTTTACCGTGTGGGCAAAACATGTGTACCGGTATCTTATCTGTCGCCTTCCATACATGTCGGTGAGATGACCTTGTACTATGCTTCTATTTATTACGAGCGTATCACGACCGATCTTATCTCGCTCGAGAGTGCGACATTCAATCAAGTCCAAGCGAGCGATTTAACTCCAATGCAGCACTCTGGTATATAACGCCTTGTTAAAAACAAGAGTTCTGGTACAAATAGATTTTGAAGCGTCGAATAGGTGGCTTCATCTTCTCCATTAAAATTTGTAGCTCCATAACCTAAGGATTTATAAAACGAGAAAAGTGGACATTTAGCATCAGCACCTGCTTCATTTTGGTTGGATAGTAGGGATTCATCAGTGAAAATTTGAAGCCATTCTTTCACAGGGAATCTATTATGAATAATTTCCAATGCTAGCAAGTTTAGGACATCTTTTGGAGTGTCACTTTTCTTGTTATCTTCAACCAGGTCCGGATAATACTGTACTCTATTTCTGTTGTTATGTAGAGTTAGTTTTATGAATTATTCAGTATTCAGTATTCTTATATTTGTTACCAATAGACTTGTATACAAGTTTCTGACATTGTCAAAATCTTAAAGCTATATAAAATCTTAAAATCATAAATTAGTAATAGTATAGAACGGCCCCGAGGTTCACTCAGCCTCCTATAAAATTGAGTACCGGGTCTTTCCCGGGGGTAAAAGGCGGTCAGAGCGTGGTGCCGACCACACCACCTCATTCTAGTGCCGAGGTCATGGAAAGTATGGGCTCTACCTCCATGCCCCCCAAGTGCCTTCATGGCATGTTACGGGGATACCTTTACCTTTTTTTTACCTTTATTAAAACTATACATAATAACTAAAATTAAGACAAGTACACAAACTACACCAATACATAAACAAATTACATCCAAAACTTCAATACACACAAGAACTTGAAAACAACAACTCCATAAATTTCCTAGACATCACCATAACAAAAATCGACAACAAACACACCTTCAAAATATACAGAAAACCAACCACCACCACCACACACATACACAACACATCTAACCACCCCACACAACACAAACAAGCTGCATTCAGGACAATGGTACACAGATTACTCAACATACCCATGAGCCAACAACACTACAATGAAGAAGTGAACACAATCAAATACATAGCACAAGAAAACAGATACAATCCAAACATAATAGACAACATCATAAGAAAGACAAAACAAAAACTTAACAAACACAAAAACACGCAAAACACAACACAAACACAAGAAATACATCACACTAACATATGAAAACAAAAGCACACATAAGATCGCATCTTCATTCAGAAAGCAGAAATACAACATAGCATACAGAACAGAAAACACACTACAAAGACATCTCAAGGCACAAAAAACACAAACAAATAAATACGACCACACAGGTGTATACAAACTCACATGTAATAGTTGCGACAAGTTCTACATAGGACAGACAGGTAGATCATTCCAAACACACTACAAAGAACACATGAAAGCAATAACCAGAGGACACAATACATCTATATACGCCGATCACATAACCAATGCTAACCATACATACAATAACATAAATGCGGACATGGAAATCCTACACATACAACCCAAGAACCAAAAACTCAACACATTAGAACAATATGAAATATACAAACACACTAAAACAAACCCCGATCAAATTCTCAACACACAGATCAATTTCAGTACACACACACTATTTGACTCCACTCTTCAACACCTTTCAACAATCAAACACATCCACATAACAGGCAGAGAAGTTCGAGATGATGCCGTGATCTAGTAGGCTCTGAGGATGGTGCATGAAGCACTGAAACAGCTGTAAGCCGCACAAATCTTACATAATTAACACGAGTAAGTCCACTAGTTAATCAATTAATTAAAATTAAAGATTACAATGAATTACAAAATGATTGAGAATAACAGCTATTTACAATGAACTAAACGTATATTGACATTTTGTAAGATAGGTAACTGAAAATCATAATTCATAGTCTGTTTATTGCGTCCTGTAGTCATTGATGGAATTCTTCATACCCCAGATGATGATGTACAATATGCAGCTACACTACTCCTAAATTTAGTCTTCATTCAAGTACTCGTGTAATGGGTAATAACATTTTTCCTGTATATTTTTAATAACTACTATTTAAATTTTCGTATTCTATGTATTTCTTTAATGTGCTGGGGTAACCTGTTGTATAATTTGAAGCCAGTACATGTAAAACATTTTTTTATACAGTGAAGTTTTATGTGAGAGAGAGGACAGATCGTTTTTGTTTCTTGTGTTGTGTGAATGTATGCTAGAGTTTTTCTGGAAGCTGGCCAGGTTAATTAGATTTTCTTTACTTGTTGGGAGATTTATCTTTTTTTCAATATCATGTGTTATAGAGAGAAAGCTTTCCTGAGATTTAAAGTTAACATTTTTGTCTTTGATGTTCACTTTAACACTTATAAAAATATAAACTTTATTAAAAATTAAAACTTTAAAAAGTGTTAAAATTATATAAAAACGCTAAAGAAAGGAAACAAAAGATAGATTCAAAACCTACACCAACACAAACAAAATACACCCAAAACTACACTACATATTAGAAATCGAAAATAATAAATCCATAAACTTCCTAGACATCACAATAACGAAAGTATCTAGATAACAAATATACTTTCAAAATCTACAGAAAACCCACAACAACAACATACGAAAAGAATAAAAAATGTAGCATGATATGACCTAAAATTGAATACAAATAAAGCAAAAACCAGGTATACTTCATGAAGGTAACCCTACCACTATTCTTACCTTATTCACTATTGATACTGGTTTCAGTATCACTATCATCTTCTACTGCAGCATCACTTCCATTATCCTCTACTGCACAATCACTTCGATCATCGTCATCATCTTCCCACAGGTAGTCGTTGAAAATGTAATGCCTAAATTATGGGGGAATTTTTTTTCCTACATATTACTATAAAAAATTTGGATGCGTGCATTATGCGATGGCGTCTATTACATGAGTAAATACGGTAATTATTTTCTGCACTTCTCTTTTTTTTAACTATGTTTTATTTAACAACGCTCGCCAACTGCTGAGGTTATATCAGTGTCAGAATTTTCTCCCGAAGGAGTACTTTTACATGCCAGTAAATCTACTGAAATGAGCCTGTCGCATTTTATGATTTAGTTAGCTATTCAACACAACTTTGATTTTCAGGTTGAGAGAGAAAGAGACAAAGAGCGATTGGAAGCAAAGCGACGTCATGATCAACTCAAGAAGTCAACAGAAGAGGAGCAAGAAGAAAACAGGAAGAAAGTTTCGGAGGTTAGTCCAGTTAGAAATTTGTAATTTTGCACGTAATAGTTCAATAAAACTTAATTTTTAATTTGTGGTTTGAGACTTCATGGCAGTTCGTAAATCTTTACCATGTAAGATTCAACATAAATCACAGTGGCGGTTCCTCGGGGGAGGGAAGGGAGGAACGTCCTCCTCACATTTTTCTTCTTTTGAAAGTAAATACCAAATAAAATATGTGCCTTGAAATTCAAGGAAGATTCGATAATTTTAAGTTCACAGCTATAAGAAAACCTCGGTTGATCGAGTTTTAAACGATGCACGCTAATTTGCTGCAAGAAAACTGTGAGAAAGATGCGAGATTGTCTGTGTGGAGGAAAGTCAATCCATTCCTCCTTTACTGCAGTTAACACACATAGACAACAGCGCACTAGCGGCCAGAAAAAGAAGCAGAGTTTTAAAGCAAGTAAATGAACGGAGAGGGAGGAGATCCTCCTCTGAATCAGCGCATGGGCGGGAAATACAGAAAGCGACTGGTCGTGCAGCAAGCAAGAGTCCGTGGATAATGGACTCTGCAGCGAGCTCGCTACTGCTGCCATCTAACGATCTTGCATTCAACCAGATTATAACACATCTAGGAGGAGGCACAATAAAAAGTTTTAACGCAACGCTATGAAAGACACCATATAAACTTTTTTTTTTAAATTATGAATCAAAAATATTATTCATTGCACTTTATATAAGCTACTATTCATGGTTTGAAACTTTCAAGGATATTTAAAAGTTAAAGTCGGGTTTATATAAAACAAAGAGGAAGTAGTTCTACGTTAGTATCGCAGATCTTTTTGGCCCCTGAAATTCACTTCCATTCATTGTGTACTAGACAGGGCAACAGCCAAGTTGTCAGTTTTGTACAAATATATTTGAAATTGAAAGTAGTACTCCAAACTACATTATTTTTAACATAAAAAATTAATTGGCCACCGGCAACTTTGAACAATAATAGTAGTATGACTTTACAAGAACTGATATTCTTCAAAAGCATGTGATACTGAACTTTTAAAATGTACATGTGGCAACATGTGGGTTTTCTTCAGATTATTTCCCATTCCCATTTCCGCGGTTCCGGTTACGAGTTAGTAGCTAGTCTCTTCCAACGTGTGTGCTGCTTTAGTGTGCTCGAAAAATGCTGCGAGGTGAATTTCCTTGTAATTGTTAATTTGTGCAATTATTCAACAATGAATGGAAGTGAAAACATAATATATTTTGGAAAATTTAGGAAACTCAGTTTACAAGAACAGATTATTGCTATACAGAAGGGAAGACCAACCCCAACACTACCTGGTCTTACATGTATGCATGTTGGCTAATTTGTAGCTTGTTTCATTCAAGAAGGTGTCATTTCGTCCTGTTACCTTCTTTCCTCCTCTTAAGAAATACGCAGGAGCCGCCACTGGTAAATCAGTAGAATATTCAGCCAAGTATGCTGTATAAAATGAACAAAATTGTTGCAAAATGTTCAAAACGTAAAATGGGAAAGTATGTATGATCTTCATGATCATGATTGTCAATGTGGCGTCCAAGCAGTTCAATGAACTCGGTCTGCATTACAGTTACAATGTGATCTCCTTGAACTCCGTGACGCCCATGCCAAGCTGAGGACCACCAATGAGAAGCTGCGTCGAGAGAAGGAGCGCAACGAGAAAGAACGTGAGGAACTTAGACAGCTGGCCTCAGGCAAAAGACGTGCAGAGCAAGACGAGGAAAGGAGAATCAATATTCTGCTGGAACAGGTGAGACGTGAACATAAAAAATCCATTACTCAGAATACAAAGATTTATATTAGTATTTGTATGTTGAGGTTTTGTCTTCACAAGAAGAAATAGAGTCCACACCTGTGGAGTAATGGTCAGCATGTCTGGCCGCGAAACCAGGTGGCCCGGGTTCGATTCCCAGTCGGGGCAAGTTACCTGGTTGAGGTTTTTTCCAGTGCTGGATCCCGGACTCATTTCACCGGCATTATCACCTTCATCTCATTCAGACGCTAAATAACCTAAGATGTTGATACAGCGTTGTAAAATAACCTACTAAAATAAAAAAAAAATAAAATAAGAAATAGAGGATATAATATCATTTCAAGAAAAAGAAAAACAGTTTTCCAATAATCAAGTAATTATAAAATCACCACAAATTCTCCAAGTTTCATTTACCAAAAGTATTGTTTGGCCTTATAGACCGAAACATTGGCGACTTTTTTATATTAAGCCCTGCATTTTGTTATCGCATGTTTACAATAACATGTTTTATTTAAGTTACTCCGAAGATAAAAACCAAAATGATGAATATTTTTACTAGTATTCTTCGACGGAAATAAACCAACCGAAATCCCACTCCAATTTAATTGGATTGAATCTTAACAGTTACGTGAGACATGAGAAATAATGAAACTCAAACTGCTCTTACATTTAACGAACTATTCGCCAGTTTTATTCACTCCACCCCTTTTACGAAAAAATTCTATAAATAAAGTAAATAAATCGTAATTAATAAAACAACATTAAACTAATAATATTCTCTGTCACATGGCAGAACTAACTGACCAAATCACCTCCGCTTGAAACAGATTAAGAGAGGAATAATAGAACATAATATAAATAATGTTTCTGTCTCACAAAAGTGGTCAATATAGCTTACAAATAGATTATTGTATTACTGAGATTGTGTTTTCTGTTCTCTTTTTCAACTTTATTTCATGACCGAAACATTGGCGACTTTTTTATACTAAGTCCTGCTTTTTATTATCGCATGTTTAAAATAAAATGTTTTATTTCAGTTACTCTTAAGATAAAAACCAAAATGATGGATTTTTTTCATGACTTCATGTTTATATTCCGTCGATAGGCTATGATATAGAATAATTTAGAATTTTTTTATGCTTAATAAGGTAATGCTTTACTGAGATTTTGTAATTTCTACAGTTCTTATTGTATCATGAAAATTTTATATATCAGTTAGATATTACTAAAATATATGTGGCATAACTTTTTTCAAATATTTATATAGAAAAATATATCTACCACAAAAATGTTTTTATATCTTTTATTAAAAAAATAATTTATATTTTAGTACCGGTAATAATAATACTTACTTACTTACTTACAAATGGCTTTTAAGGAACCCGAAGGTTCATTGCCACCCTCACATAAGCCCGCCAGCGGTCCCTATCCTGTGCAAGATTAATCCAGTCTCTATCATCATACCCCACCTCCCTCAAATCCATTTTTATATTAAGTAATAATAATACCAGTGGTAATAATAATAATAATAATAATAATAATAAAAACAACAATAATAATTTATTTTATTTTATTGGTATTTATGTGCTAGCCAACAGCAGTTGGCCAATAAAAATTCAACACTGTTATACAGACAAAAACAGTAATACATTGTACAATATGTTTACAAATTAATTACATAACAGTGATAGTATTATAAATAACAATAGAAGAACAAAGTTTACAAAAATAATAATAATCATCGTCATCATCCTCTTATCATGTCCTTTCGGAAGATCTATACCATTCACCTCTGTCTTCTCAAGCTTTTTTTCCTATTTAATTCATCTCACTTGTATCCCCGTTCTTAATAATTTATTTTATTATATTTTATTTTATTGATATTTATATGCTGATCAACAGCAGTTGGCCAATAAAAGTCCAACACAGTGATGCAGATATAAACAGTACAGTAATATGTTGTTGTTGTTGTTGTTGTTGTTGTTTTCAAATGTCAGGCATTTGACAATGAAGTCATTTGACCAGTACAGTAATATAAATTGTACAATAGTGTTTACAAATTACTAGCATAACAGTGATAGTATTACAAATAACAACAGAAGACCAGAGTTTACAATAATAATAATCCATCTTGAATCTTGCGTACACTACTTTTAACACTTAATTACAAATGATTGATGAATGTTTGATGACCCAAAAACCAAAAACTCAACACAATAGAACAATATGAAATATACAGACACACTAAAACACACCCTAATCAAATTCTCAACACACAGATCAATTTCAGAACACATTCACTATTTGACTCCATATTTCAACAAACACACACACCCTTACAACAGGCAGTGATATCTAGATAACGCCATAATCTAGTAGGCTCTGATAATAGTGTGCAGTATACACTGAAATAGCTGTAAGCCACACGTGCTTACATAATTAACACAAGTAAAGTTAAAATGTAAAAACTCTGATTTGCTGTAAATTCACTTTAAAGTTTATAATATGCATTCGGAATATAGTAATCACTTATATGGGATAAATTGAATTTCAAACTTAGAATAAAGATTCTAGATTAAATTTAATCTTCGCTGCAGTATTCCTCAAGAAACCGTAGATTTTTTGGCACCATATTTAAAAAAATGAAGAAAATGTTCAAAATTATTGACCAAAAACTGAGTAGCCGTCCCCTTAAATAGTGTTGTGGCTAATTATTTGTTACTTCATCAAAAATTTAAAAAATAAATAAATACCGTGAATAAAAACTTCGATTCTAACCTCATGGGAAGTGTAAACCTAGGGGTATTTTTCTAACTTTTTCATTAACTTCTTAAAGAATGACCGCAATCTGGTGAATGTGATTAACATTTCATGACCGTGGCAATATCTTTGAAAAATATTGGAGTGCAAGAGGCCAAATGACTTTATTGTCAAATGTCTGGCATTAGAAAACAACAACAACATTTCAATTAAGTTTTTCCGTCTTCCCCTGTCGGGATTAGCAAGATTCTACTGTAATTTGTTAAATATCTCATATCCACAACTTTGCTGCCCCTGCACTAAAATACCGGTATCTAAAAATGATACATGTACCATGTGCTTTTGTAATCCTCTCATGATTTAGTTGTAATATTGTGCTATTTAAGTACTATTTAATATTTCAGGTGGATGAACTGATGCGTCTGGCTCCCGACTTGTTCCTGCAGAAGTCAAAACCAGATTCATCGCTATCACAGGGAGTACCTGTGGCACCTAAAAGACTGAAGGTATTTCATTGAGTTTGGTGTGTTGCAGTGGCATACACAGAAGTTTGTCAAGGGGATCAAGGGGAGGGGGTATTATTAAATTGAGTACATTACTATTATTACTATTACTATTATTATTATTATTATTATTATTATTATTATTATTATTATTATTATTATTATTATTATTACATTCTGAATCTTGCATGACTTCATGTTTTTATTCCTTCGATAGGCTATGACATAGAATAATATTTAGAATTTTTTATTGCTTATTAAGGCAATGCTTTATTATTATTATTATTATTATTATTATTATTATTATTATTATTATTATTATTATTATTATTATTATTTACGGTAGGCCTATATTTATTAATATCAACAAAATCCAAATGTTTGTGAATTGAGTGCCTAAACAGCGGTATACTCTAAACTGATCATTATAACGTAGAAGTTTAGATGTACAATGTTATAAATAAAGTCGAGAATTAAGCTCTTGTATCTGATGGACAGATAGACATTGCTTCTCAGCAGTTCTTGAATGTTTGAACTACTGAGTCTTCACCATTCCGTGTTTTAAAATTAGGACCACCTTGAATAATGGTATTTGTGTAGATTAGGTTGCTGCTACACATAAACTAAAGTAAAATGAAGTAGGCTACAGTTTTTCCTAACTGTTGTAAATTTCTCGTAAACCATTACTTTTTTCCTGTGTATGCAGGGGCATCTGAAAACCCCTTAAACTTAAAGTCATTACATTTTTGTTTTTATGCTTCTGGAAAGTAGCATTAATTCTTATTGCTTTTCTATACCAAAAGGAGAATAATATAAAAAAACTTCAAGATTTAAACTGTTGTCATTCTCGATTTCAAAATATAAAGCTACAGAAACTCAAAACCCAACTAGTAAATCATCGTTTATTTCTTAATCTACTTACTCTATTTGCTTGGATGGAGCTGCTTAAACAGTTTCATTCCAGTTTTCATTCATAGCTTCCTGTCCAACAACTGGTCCTTCACCGCAAACCCAACATTCTTCAATCTTCTCTATTTTCCACTTTCCTCTTAGTGTCCGCATATGATCCATATATCTTAATGTCGTTTGTCATCAGATATCATCTTCTGCCGCGAACTTTTCTTCCGTTCACCATTCCTTCCAGTGCATCCTTCAGTAGGCAGTTTCTTCTTAGAAGTGACCTAGCCAATTCCTTTTTCTTTTCCTGAACAGTTTCAGCTTCATTTCTTATTGTCTGTTTATTTTACATGCTCTTTTCTTCTCCATATCCACGTCTGAACAGCATTATTTAAAAGCCCAAAAATAATTTAGATATTTAATTTTTGTTTTATATTACAATTTTATATTATACAGGGTGTAGCAGGACCTCACCAACAAACTTCGAGAAATAATAGGTCACACAGAGAGGATCACTTTTTGTTAAGGAACATAAGCTTGATGACACTTCCTTCATGATTTATGGATCCTTTTTAGAAGCTCATTGGATATGTTGCGTAAGTGTGCGCCTAAGTCCTTATCATCTCTGTTACACTGCTGTAGTTTGTTATTGGTCTGTGTCAGTGGCGGTTCCTGCATATTTCTTAAGAGGAGGAAAGAAGTTAACAGCACGAAATGACACCTTCTTGAATGAAACATGCTACAAATTAGCCTCCATGCATACATGTAAGACCAGATAGTGTTGGGGTTGGCCTTCCCTTCTGTATAGCAGTAATATGTTCTTGTAAACTGAGTTTCCTAAATTGTCCAAAATATATTATGTTTTCACTTCCATTCATTGTTGAATAATTGCGCAAATTAACAATTACAAGGAAATTCACAACATAGCATTTTTCGAGCACACTACAGCATCACACGTGTTGGAAGAGACTAGCTACTAACTCGTAACCAGAACCGTTTTACGGAAATGGAAATGGGAATGGGAAATAATCTGAGGAAAGCCTATATAAAGTGCAATGAATAATATTTTTGATTTATAATTAAAAAAACGTTTACATGGTGTCTTTCATAGCGTTGCGTTAAAACTGTTTTTGTTATGTCTCCTCCTAGATGTGTTATAGTCCGGTTGAATGCAACTCGTTAGATGGCAGCGGTAGCGAGCTTGCTGCACGACCAGTCGGTTTCTATTTCCCGCCCATGACTGATTCAGAGGAGGATCTCCTCCCTCTCTGTTCATTTACTTGCTTTAAAACTCTGCTGCTTTCTCTGGCCGCTAGTGCGCTGTTGTCTATGTGTGTTAACTGCAGTAGAGGAGGAATGGATTGCCTTTCCTCCACACAGACAATCTCGCATCTTTCTCACAGTTTTCTACAGCACATGAGTGCGCGTCGTTTAAAACTCAATCAACCGAGTTTTTCTTATAGCTGTGAATTTAAAAATTATCGAATTTTCCTCGAATTTCAAGGCACATATTTTATTTGTTATTTACTTTCAAAAGAAGAAAATGTGAGGAGGACGTTCCTCCCTTCCCTTCCCCGAGGAACCGCCACTGGTCTGTGTGATGCATCTTCAGTCCGTCTTACCATCATCCAACAAATCCACCACAGACCTGCCATGCTTGTTCTGAGTTGGATGATAAATGCTGAGAAGGTGTCAAAAATGTAATGAGGTACTGTACAGGGCGTGTAATTTTAACAGCTGTTGTAAATTGTCAGAACATGCATGGAAAATTAAATTTCATTTCTGTAAAAAATTACCGGAGTTCTGACTTTTCGGATGCATAGCTCCTCAAGGACGTGTCATCGAGCATATGTTCCTTAACAAAACATGATCCTCTCTGTTTGATCTATCATTCCTCGAAGTTTGTCGGTTAGGTCCTGTTAAACCCTGTATTTTCGTTTTTACATTTCTGTAGAGGTACCAGTACTCCATCAATTTTGACATTAGCTATCATTTCACATGATATTTAGATGATTTTTATCCGATTTGTTATTGCATTTAATTTATTTCTCCAAAATTATTCTTTGAACCGCAGCTTTATAAAGTTGGATAGAAAGAAATGATACTAATTCTGTAATAGTACAGTAACTGTCTATAAAATTACGTTAGTAATGATTGTCTATATACTAAAAAGGTTTTTCCTCATAGGGTCCCAAGTCTCGAGAATCGTCAAGAGAGTCTTCACCACAGTTACAAAGGAAAGAATTCCAGAAAGGTATAATATTATAAACTTCTTATTACTGTAACTCTGAATAATACATCTGTGATCTCTTCCTACTCACAACCAGATGTTGCTTGATCTCACTTGAAGAAGAGAGAACAACTAAGTATCCGACATTTTTATTTTTGTATGTTCAAATTAACTACTAAAGTAATTCTGATATTACCTGTTTTAAATTTTCGTATCTACGACATATATCAAGACATGTTCATCTTCACTTGTAGAAACATCGGTAGACCGCAAGGTGCAGCTACAGTCCACAGTACAAAGACTATCTGAGGTTACAGAAGAGTTGAGAAGATTTCAGAAACTTAGTGAAGAAGATAGAGAAAGGGAAAGAGCAAAGAGGTCTTTAGGATTGAGAAGGTCTGTACAGTCTTCGGTATTTTGTAGTAAAAGATTATTACATAGTATTTTTATTCTTTCTGCAAAATTTGCATTTATTGTTGTTATATCTGCATGGCATGGCAGATACAGAATTTTTCGTTTGCCAAAGAGAGACTTTGTCTATTCAGCGCTTCAAAATATTGTTTGACATTAAATTTTTTTGTACATGCCACAGTGTAATACTGTTAACAGATATAAATACCGTAATGATTTTTGTATATACAGGGTTATTCAAAAAGAAGTATCAGATTTCAAACATTTATTTCTTCCAAACTACGAAAGATAAAAACACAATTCCAACGTTCCTGGACAGACGAAAGTTTAAATTTTGAACAGTCCAGGTAGAAGTTCCAATCACGGCCGCATTGGCGCTGTTGCTTGTCATGCGCGACCACATTGGCGCTGTTGATTGTCTGTACTAAAATGGCGACACAACAGGAAAAAGCATTTTGTGTGCTGCAATTAGCAAAACTAGAGTCCATTATTGAAGTTCAACGTGCTTTTCGCCGTCAGTTTAATAATGACTTCATCTTCATGCAAGATGGTGCCCCGCCTCATTTCTCTAACCACATCCGACGTTACTTGAATTACACCATTCCAGGACGTTGGATTGGAAGAGGAGAAGAAGATCAACTTCATCGCCGGTGGCCTCCCAAGTCTCCAGACCTCACTCCTTGTGATTTTTATCTGTGAGGTTACATAAAAGACCGTGTTTTTATCCCCCCTATGCCTGACACTCTTGAAAGTCTGCGACATCGAATTGTTGAAGCTGTGAATTCGATAACTAGAGACCAGCTGATTCGTGTGTGTCAAGAAATGAGCCACCATTTTGATATTTGTCGTGTAACACATGGTGCTCATATTGAATGCATACAACATTGAATCTTTCTCTGTCCAGGAACATTGGAACGTTGGAATTGTGTTTCTATCTTTTGTAGTTTGGAAGAAATAAATGTTTGAAATTTGCTCCTTCTTTTTGAATAGCCCTGTATTTGGAATATTATTTACGAAGTGCCAGTAATATTAGTCTTTCCTCAGTGCTATGATTTTAGTTTCGGTGCCTGTTATAATAATATTACTTAAATGTTCATGTGTAAACAATAAAATTGTAGTGTGAAAGATCGAGTTAAATATTGGAAGTCACCAGAAGTGTCATTTCATGTCAGTATAACAATATTTAGGTAGATTATAATTATTGTGATACAATAGAACAATTTATCACGGAACAATGAATAAACTACCGTACTTAAAATTTTATTTTATTTATTTGGGCTTCGAATGAACCCATTTTTAATATTACACAAAATCGCTAGTAAACCCTATAAAATGTATATTTAGAACTGTATTACTTTACTTGTTAAATTTGTACTCTTAAGTGCTAATAACTGTAAAGACATAGGCTTATATTCGCATTCCTATCATAGTTATGTTACTTTATTGTAGTGTATCCTTCATTACCGTATAACCTTGAACTACATTTTATTAATTATAAATATTTATGTCTTGTTTTATAATATTCTGTATTCTGTATACATCTAAGCCAGCGTTTCTCAAACTATGGTCCGCGGACCACCTGTGGTCCTCGAGGTCTGTTCTTATGGTCCTTCAAAAAAGACAGAAGAAAAAATAAAATTCAAACGAATTGCCTATTACACTACAGCTTAAAATCTCAGAGTTTGGAAATGACACATGACAATCGAATATCACTTTTTCTCCCAGTACTGACATTTTATGAAATTTATTACCCTACCCGTCTATCGACTTCCCATTCTACTCTCAGCAGCAAAAGAGGGATTTAAACACTATATACGTGGTGTTTCTCGACATCTTTTCCCTGCACATCTGGCGCCGCGCCTGTAACCCAGCCAGGGACCATCCGAATTCGTAACAGAGGACCAAAGTACCGAACCTTAATTCAATTTTAAAATATAAGTACCGGTATACTGGCATTAAAATATGCTACGAAAATGATACATTTGCTTCCGAAGGGAACAAAAGTAAGGTGGTCCACAGAACTGTTCTGACTTTAAAAAGCGGTCCCCACTTCAAAAAAGTTTGAGAAATGCTGATCTAAGCCAACGTGTTAAATTCATATCTCATCTCTAATAGGAGTTAGTAGTATTAATTAATTAATGATTTCTTTATGGATTTTATAGAGCTGCATCGACAGAATCCGACAACCCACCAGATTCATCACTGCGATCGAAGCCACTGGGTGCAACTCGAAGTGCTGCAAGTGTACAGAAGAAGGGCAGTCTTTACCGAAAATCCCTTTCCTTGGAGCAGACAAGTGGACAGGACCAGGTATATTTCGAACCGCCGAATTTCATCATTTCATTTGTCTTTGTTAAAGGGGGGGGGGGGTTATACATCTAGCCAACTATTTTTACACAGATCAGAAAAAGTTTGCACACTAATAGCATAGTCTATAGACTTTTTTTTTGTATGTAAATTGTTATTATTATCAGATGTGTTTTTTTTTTTTTTTTTTTTCCAAGAAACACAATTTCTGAAGAACCAGTGGTTCAATTTTTATAAAATATTGCACACACATTCTTCTCTGTATTTCGTAGAGGTTGATTCACGATAGAATACTAAGATAAATAACCTTTTCTTCACGGGAAATATCATGTGATAAAAAATTACTCGTTTAGTACTAAAATTTGAAAAAAAAAAAAGATAAATATACCAGTAACTTTTTTTTTTATTTTATTGGGTTATTTTACGACGCTGTATCAACATATCAGGTTGTTTAGCGTCTGAATGAAATGAAGGTGATAATGCCGGTGAAATAAGTCCAAGGTCCAGCACCGAAAGTTACCCAACATTTGCTCATACTGGGTTGAGGGAAAATCCCAGAAAAAACCTCAACCAGGTAACTTGCCCCGACCGGGATTCGAACCCGGGCCACCTGGTTTCGCGGCCAGATGCGCTGACTACCAGTAACTATTGGCTCTGTGCGCTCCAAAGTGATTGTTATAATGTTAACTACAAAACTAATACTGATAAACTAGCAAAAAAAGGCACAAAATTGTATCAAAATCAAACCTTAAGCACCCAAACATTAGCTAACAAAATCAAAACTAAATCTGAGATAGAAATACTCCATAAAGCCAATCAGAACTCACAAACTTATAGTCTTCTTATAGTCCCGATATTTCTTAATGTGTAAGTTATCTCTGGTCTCTCAGAGTAATTTGTTTCGTTTCGTTCAGAATAACTAACGGACATATTAAAGGAAAGGACCTTTAAAGAACGGACAGTGTAGAGTTTTAATACAATTTACTAATTCATTTAAAGATATTTTAAGTATAGAAAAGAAAAACGTTGGATTGAGTCTATGACAGACCATTTGGTTTACGAAATACCAGATCGACTACAATCCTCATGTAATTGAACCATATTGACGTATTCTGCTTCCTGGAACATGTTACATTCAATTCTTCTATCGCTAGCTTTCACTTTTGCCGTCACAAGTTTCAGAGGTTTTAAACGTGAATGACAGACGCTAAATAACCTAAGATGTTGATAAAGCGTCGTAAAATAACCAACTAAAAAAAAAGAAAAACAGAAACGTGAATGATTACTGAAGGCAGGATTCGTGCTTTTAAAGGTGCTTCTGTGGAACATTCTGGTTCATTTGGTGTTTCGATCGATTACATATTTCCGTTTTAAAGTAGTTTTAACTATTTAGAACATTCTAGAATCACCTGGAATCATCGGAGTTTGTAATTAAAGAGAACGAAAAGAAGAACTGGGGATCGAACATTCACAGGCAGTCGAAATATTCATAGAACCCATTACCGGTAATCTAGCTGAGAGCCATTAACTCCCTTGAGAGATCCACGTATTAGAAATGAATGTTTATTTCCTCAAACATTTGGTATGAATCAATACATTAACCAGTTTACCATCTATGTTTATTTATTACTAGCTAAAAGCATCCAGCATTGCCTGGGTTTTCCTTTTTGCTTCAGACTTAAGGAGATCTCAGCAACTCAAGTATAGAAAAATAAAAAGAATTACTGTCTTTACTAAGCTTTCCTCGTCCCTAAAGATAAATCTTTATATAGCGTCACTTACAAGAATTAATGACATTCTTAGCCAAAATACCTACCAAGATTAACAGAATTTAAAACAGCTGAAGACCAAGCACCGAAAAGAAAAGATGATGTCATGTATCTTGCTGTTTTTTTTTTAAATTATCTTTATCTTGTAGTTTAGCTAAACAAAAACATCCCCTCGGTCCCTTTACATCCATGTAGCATAGACTCAAATGTTCTACATAGATCTAAAGCTGTACTGACACAAATTTAATGTATATAATTCCTGTGAAAAGTGTCCACCTCTAGTCGTGTTATGCGTGATGCCTGAAACAATTTATGAATGTCTTAAGTCAGACACTCTGTACACGCTCTTTATGCACTCCTTATAATGTCCCTCCAATGTTCAAAGAAATATGACAGCTCTAGCTACAATACCTTTTTATTCTTGCACATTTAACATGATAATGAGTATTTTTATTTCCGCAGTATAATATATGGAAGGGAGATTCAGACAATGAAGGCAGTCTTTCCAGTCTTCAGTCTCTGGAGGCAGGATCAGAAGCTCTGCCAGACAGCAGATTCTTTACTCTTCAGAAGCGAGAATCCAGCATGGACAGGTCAGGTTTTATTTCTAGTAGAGATGAATAATTTATTGGGAAGTTCTTAAGATTCCTCATGTTCACTCATTTTATTGTACAAAATTAAAAATAATTTTCTCTTTTAAAATAATTCTTAAATAATATATTAAAATAGAACAGCTCCAGCTGTGAAGCTTGAAGTTACATAATATACTGGTAATAGAAGAATTACGACTATTTAATATTTAATGGATTAATGACTAGCATTGTCTGAAGTATTCGGTGAATTACACATTTTATAATGTCGCATGATCTTTGTTATAATTATATATACTTATAGAGAAAATCAACTTCTTTAATATCGACATTTTTCCACTAGATTAATTAACAGTTTTGACGCAATAACTACTGATGTAAAAGTTAGTAAATGCTTGTTGATTTTATAATAATAGTACTAGTAACAATAATAATAATACTTACTTACTTATTGGCTTTTAAGGAACCCGGAGGTTCATTGCCGCCCTCACATAAGCCCGCCATTGGTCCCTATTCTGAGCAAGATTAATCCAGTCTCTATCATCATATCCCACCTCCCTCAAATCCATTTTAATATTATCTTCCCATCTATGTCTCGGCCTCCCCAAAGGTCTTTTTTCCTCTGGCCTCCCAGCTAACACTCTATATGCATTTCTGGATTCGCCAATATGTGCTACATGCCCTGCCCATCTCAAACGTCTGAATTTAATGTTCCTAATTATGTCAGGTGAAGAATACAATGCGTGCAGCTCTGTGTTGTGTAACTTTCTCCATTCTCCTGTAACTTCATCCCTCTTAGCCCCAAATATTTTCCTAAGAACGTTATTCTCAAACACCCTTAATCTCTGTTCCTCTCTCAAAGTGAGAGGCCAAGTTTCACAACCATAAAGAACAACCGGTAATATAACTGTTTTAAAAATTCTAACTTTCAGATTTTTGACAGAAGACTAGATGACAAAAGGTTCTCAACCGAATAACAGGCATTTCCCATATTTGTTCTGCGTTTAATTTCCTCCCGAGAATAATAATAATAATAATGATAATAATAATAATAATAATAATAATAATAATAATAATAATAATACTTGTACTTATAATTATAATGGATAAATAGAAGTTAAATCGCCCCATTAATAACACAAAACCTTACTGCAGTGAAACAATATGTCATAAATCCCATTCATTGCTCAACAGAAAATGTTTTTAAAAATTTATCTAGCCAATCCCAAACTTTGTGTAATTTAGAGACACTCTCTCTGTATATTAAAATGCAATTCTAATTGCATGATTAATGTTGCTTCCACAGCCGACTTTCTGGAGGTTCCACCCAGAGTGAAGTGGTACATTCGACAGAGAAGAAGAAAAAGACGGGTATTTTGGGCAAACTGAAAAAGCTCACAAAATCTCGCAGCATTGATGACGGAGGAGCAGAGTTTGCGTCGGGAATGTCTCAGGTGAGAGACTGTTAGTTTTCGACAGTAGGCCTTCTATATATTATTACATGCTGCTAAAGACTGGTTGAACACTTACTGAAGTTCGTACAAGACTTTTAATACTACATGACAGTAATAAATGTTTTCCATTCTTGAGTCACCACTTTAAACTAAGCAATAAAACTCTCTAATTATGAAAATTCCAAATTGTGGAACATTTGATCTTGAGTCAGTTCTCTCACTTGTCTGTACATGCTTCAGTAAATTCATGACCTGCAGTAGAAGAGTGTAATCCGAAACTCGCTCAGTCCATTTGGCCATTTTATGATATATATATATATATATATATATATTTTTATATATATACTGGGTCTTCATTTGAAAGTGTGTCATGACGTCACTGTTGATGAGTCAGCGATTTGAAGCGAGTTTCAGCTTTTGTGTCAGAGAAGTTGCCTATTAATCAAGGCGTTCAATCTGAACTTGAGAAGTGTACGGTATAACTTGAACGTCGTAGCAACAGATGGCGGTCTGTACGGTCTGTGTGCTACCATAACCTCTTTCGAACAGTGTTTTGCGCGGCCAAGTCGTACGCAGGGTATTTGTTATCATCGGTTGCGTACGTCAACATTCCATGATACAAATCAAATGCTCCGTGTCCATGTTGACCGTCGAAGTTAATGTCAACAAATACGTAAGTAATCGTCTTAACCCTCTCCCCATATCCCGACAGTAAGAAAAAACTCACCTCAGTACATGTTTCGAAACAGTTCACATTCCTGCCACTACCGGCGTTACCGTACATATCGGTAAGTACTCTTCAGAATGAATGCCATACTTGCTAGGCAACTCCTCTAGCAGATAAGTAATACACCTCTGCGGAAGTGTAGGAAGATTGAATTCTCTAGGCTCATCGACTAGCCACATGACGGCATACAGCGAGCCATGACACACTTTGAACTGAACACCCAATATAATTTTTTGAGACGTGTATAATTGTATTTTAAGTTCATGTTGAATCTTTCGTACACTACTTTTAACACTTGAATATAAACACAAACTACACCAATACATAAACAAAATACACCCAAAACTCTAATACACACTGGAACTTGAAAACAATAACTCCATAAATTTTCTAGACATCACCATAACAAAAGTTGACAACAAACACACCTTCAAAATATACAGAAAACCAACCACCATCACCACACACATACACAACACATCTAATCACCCCATACAACACAAACATGCTGCATTCAGGACAATGGTACACAGATTACTCAACATACCCATGAGCCAACAACACTACGATGAAGAAGTGATCACAATCAAATACATAACACAAGAAAATGGTTACAACCCAAACATAATAGACAACATCATAAGGAAGACAAAACAAAAACTTAACAAACACAAAAACACACAAAACACAACACAAGCACAAGAACACAAGAAATACATCACACTAACATACGAAAACAAAAACACACACTAGATCGCATCCTCATTCAGAAAACAGAAATACAACATATCATACAGAACAGAAAACACACTACAAAGACATCTCAACACACAAACAACACAAACAAATAAATACAACCACACAGGCGTATACAAACTCACATGCAATAGTTGCGACAGTTTCTACATTGGACAGACAGGCAGATCATTCCAAACTCGATACAAAGAACACATTAAAGCAATAATCAGAAGACACAATACATCTACATATGCCGAACACATAACTAATGCTAACCACACATACAATAACATAAATACAGACATGGAAATCCTACACATACAACCCAAAAACCAAAAACTCACCACACTAGAACAATATGAAATATACAGACACACTAAAACACACCCTTATCAAATTCTCAACACACAGATCAATTTCAGAACACACACACTATTTGACACAACTCTTCATCACATGAATGCACCCACACAACAGGCAGCGAAGTTGAGATAGCGCCGATATTAGTAGGCTCTGAGGATAGTGTCAAGTAGCACCGAAGCAGCTGTAAGCCGCACATGCTTACATAATTAACACGAGTAAGATCGCCATTTAATCAATTATTTGTATTTTAAGCTTCTTTTCTTCAAAAACAATGCCATTCTTTGTCTAAACGTTTGTGTTATTTTGCATGTCGCTTGAAAAATCGCTCAGTCCATAGATAAAAAAAAAACTAGACCAGTCCTTTCATGAAAATGGCCTGAACGCGTTTTGGAATCATACTTTTCAATTGCTAAGAGGTTTTCTTTCATTTGTTGAAGGTTTCACATTTCTATCTTGTTTCATTGCTTTCAAAACTGCACCATGACTTCATGGACATGGTGTATAATAAGCTTCAGTTTTGAATTTAAATTTACTAAATATCTGTGAGTAGGGTTAGATAATGTGTTTGATATTGTTTTTCAGGGAGGTTCTGGATCTGACATGAGTTTAGGAGATAGCAAGAAAGACATGAAAGGCAAAATTACTGGCATTTTCAAGAAGAGTGGTTCCACATCGAGGGGTGGCAGGTATGTGACTCATCTAATATTGTAATTTGTTCATTCAATACAAGTCTATGAATGATTGCATGCGGAGAACAAAACATTTTCTGTGTAGTAAAAGAGAGACTTGAAAAAAAAAGTCTTCGTACTTAACAATAAGTAGAAAACAAAATGTCATATGAACGTCTAAAGAACATTGTTTAATATTTGTATTTAATTATTTTTTTTACCCAGAAATAAATAATTGTATGGATACGAAGCCCTTGCTGAAGTACAATAATACTGCGAAGCATTTAAGATTTACTAGTGGCTTGTGCAGCAAATGCTGCAAACTAAGTTCATTAGACGTTCAAATAAACATTTTTCAGATTTATTTTCAATGAAGAATACCAGACATTCTGAAAGTTATTTGCTTCCATAATAATGAAAGATAATCTCTCTCGAGCCAATACTGAAGAGAACCACGCATATAAATATCTACACCACACCGCCATTAAATATATGAAAAAGACCCAACCCCACTTGATTAATAATTATAAAAATATTTGATTTTTAATAGTATTATTAGCTTACGTAAGTTTTATAGCTTTCAGTAACACATACTATATATACTATATAGCCGCCACTCAGTAAAATATAGAAATCAAAATCTAATTTAAGTTATTCTCTACATCTACTTAAGTTATATAACCCCAAAACGTTTCACTTTCATATCATCAACATAGCATTAATATGTATAATTAATGAAAAATAGTCACATCATGGCATTAACTACAATAATATTTCATTTCTAATGGTAATAATGTCATCAAACCACCTCAAGTTTTGTAGTTTTTAATATCCAATACACAGCTGTACCCAGAAAATGACACACCACAGAATCGAACCTGTAAATTATTTTTAGTAAGTTAAGTTTTTAATAACCAATTTAATTTGAGCTCTAAATATGTCAGCATTCTTGCAGATCATGGCCTTTGTGTAATATTGTTTACTATAGTGTGTGTTTTGCTTTATTCTTAAATGCAATTAGCTAGTTCTCAAAACTGACGACAGATGGATTTTGGAAAATAGGAAAATTATGTTGAAAAATTGACATTTCACTGAAAACTACTATTTTTCTGAAAAACTTTGAGGTCCAAGCTTCAAAATGAGGGATCATTTACTAAAATCCGTCCAGCCGTTTTCCCATAATTTCCATTTCCAGTTCAAATTATATATATAGATGTGCTTAGGCATGATACAATGAAATCTTACCATACCGGTATTTATTTATAAAATATAGCTATGTAACTTTTCTTGTAATGTTTTCAATGTTAATTATGAAATAATAATTTCTTCTGTCTTTAATTACATTGATCTTCGTCTTAAAACATAGTGTAATAGATATTCTAAAAAATCATTTCTATTAATTTCTTATTATGAGAAATATAAAGACTAAGATGCTGAAAAAAATATATACTGGTATATATTTCGAGATTTTCGGGAAAATACACTTCCTGCATCTCTGACTGTAAAAATGTACACTGTCTTCCTGTACACAACTGTTTCTTCTACATGATTGTATGGATTTTGTCATTTTATCCGTGAATAATACACACGATACATAAATTATTTTAATACAAAAAAAATTAATAGGTCTTTATTTGAAATCAAATATACATAATGGTGATGCACTTCAAGAATATCGGATGATTTTGTTTCTTGATTCTTTGTATTAGGCCTACATATAATAAAATGATAAATGAGATAGTAAAGCTAATATTGACTAAAAACATTTTCCTAAGAAAAATAATAATTTTTAGACACCCATTACCAAAAGTAGATCTTTTAATGCTAGATGAGCATGTTAAAAATGGACTACTATGCAGTAACGTGTGAGAAATACGGTACTTTTAACATTAGTGCGAAAAGTATTGTTAACATTGACTTTCAATTGTTTGTGCTGATTATCAGTTGTTTCCCACCACATGTCACATGGTAGCAGTTGCAACAGATCAGTAAAGTTCAGAATGGAAAGGGTGCAACATATAGGAGTTTCATAATAATAAATCACTATTATACGTGGTACAGTCATTAAGTTCTAATACTGAGAGCATAGTGGCGTTGTGGTGCACTATAGCGCATAGGTGGCGCCATGGTATGATACCTTGTCAGTTAGTCTCTCGACCCAACAAGAGACAGTTGAGTGCATGCACTGTAAGCAGAACTACGGTCTTTGTTGTGACGGTGATTTGAATGCGCGCGTCGGAACTCGAGTATGTTGCAGTTTGAGCAACGGGCAAACGTCACGTTCTGTCAGAAATTAGGCGAAACTGCTATAACTGATCATAACTGGAGACGAAACATGGTGTTTCCTTTACGATCCGCAACTGAAGCGACAATCCGCCACCTGGAAAACGCCATTATTTCCACGACAGAAAAATCCGCAACAAGACAGGTCAAAAGGCAAGGTGATGCTTTAACAGTTTTTTTTTATTCAAATGGAATTGTTCACATAGAATTCATCCCACAAGGTGCAACTGTAGACAAGATCCTCTACAAAGAGATTCTGGCCGTTTAAGCAATTCAATTCGTCGTAAGCGTCCTGAGCTTTGGCATAGGAAGAATTGGCTGTTGCTACACGACAACGCCCCTGCACATCGCTCCATCCTTGTCCAAGAGGAACTTGCAAGGCAACAGGTCGCTGTTTTGCCACACCCTCCGTACTCACCTGATCTCGCACCATGCGATTTTTTTTCTCTTTCCCCTCATGAAATCAATCCTACGAGGGCGTAATTTTTATGCGGCCGAAAAGGTCATGACTGCCACAAGAGAAGCCGTACGGCATCTTCCTGCCAACATCTTTCAGCGGTGCTTCCAGCAGCTACACCAACATTGGCAGACGTGCATAGCGGTCAACGGCGACTATATTGAGGGAGGATGTCGATCTGTTTAAGTGTACGCCGTATCACGCGGCATCTTCTGAGACATCCAGATTCTTGTGGGTGCCTACCCTTCAGGCGTCAGTGTCAGAACTTAATGACTGTACCACGTATTTTAATATACAGTACAGTATATGTTACTTTTAAATGCCTATTTCGTCAATAAAAGAAAATATGAAAAATGATTACAGTATACATACTTAAGCTATTTTGTGTATATTTATGTAACATTAGAGTCGACGGCAATTGGGAAGGCGGTTGTCTGCTAGCGTTTGTGTCGAGAGAGCCAGATAGTGAGAGCAAGGCAGCGTACAACATTGCCACATCGTACTTCGCGCGCACGTGCGATACAAATAGCGCAGGAGAGAATTTAAATTATCAAAAGAGAATAATGACCTTAGCCGTTGATTACTGTAAGCATGACATCAAACATAAATTCTTTCCTTCACTAACAATAGTCTTTGCACGGTTTTCAATCCCACACCACATGCTTCTGCAGTCGTTTCTTGTGCATTGGCAACGTTGCAGCCAGCATCAAGATGGCTGGCAGTGTTCTGCTCGTCAACGTTTTTAAAATAATTATACACCTTAAAAACTATTTTCCGCACCTGCAATACTTGTCTTTTTACAGTCTCTTCTTCCATTTATTTATCTTACACACACACAGTAAATGTTAGTTTTACTTATTCAATGTATTGAAACCCTCACACGTGAACAGACGAACTCTGGAAGTACTTGTTACAGACTGATTCTGATTGGTTCTGCTGTAAAAGCTTGTGACGTCACATGCCAGAAATGCTACGGCGCATGTAGGAGCCGACCGCCTTCCGAACTGCCGTCGAGTCTAGTTACATACAGTACATTGAAAATCTTATGTTTTAAACTAGGATTAGATACCCTATTATTTTAGATATAAATTATTTTTAACTTGTATAATGTAGGCCTATAACTGAAGTCAAATTTCTAACTTTTGGAATTATAAAGAATGTCTTTTATGTTTAGTACAGAAAACGGAAGTCATCATCTTATTTGAGAGCATATTAAATAATAATTTGTTACATTTATGTATGTCTTTTGGGTAGTTAATTAATAAAAGAAAATTAAAGAAAATGAACTGTAAATAGTGTCATTTGTATGATACAGAAACTGAGCATTTGTTAAACATATAATGAGAAAGCTTATATCATCTTCACGACACTGTTTTTATCATTACAGTTTGGAACGTACCCCTGCAGTGCCAGAGCGAACAGATTCAACACAGAGACCTCTAGCGAGACAGGGCAGTAGCGGTACATTGCCTCGGCCATCTCCAGCCGTAAGCTGATATACATACTACTAGATAATGCTTAAGAATTCAATTGAATTAGGAATGAAAATTTCTTGATATTAATGGTAATGAACATCAAATTCTCTATTTTTATTTGTGTGAAGACAATCAATTCTACGTAAGACATTACTCTTAACGATTATGAATTTAAGAATAAAAAGCTACCATACTTGGACTTCCACGATAGTATAAGTGCAAGAAAATTTAAAATTGAATTATATTTTTATAAAATATGAAAATAGTTTGATGCATTCAAATGTAAGTAACTGGAAACGAAGCTTGAAGTTGTACAAAATTGTTTAATAATCTTATTGAATTAAAGATAACAGCGTAACTCTTCAGAATCACTTTAATGATGCCTTATTCATAGAAATCTCTTCCGGAATTTTTATTTTTGCAGCACTGTTTCACAGGTAAATTTATTATCTATAGTGGACACAGACTGAACTTGGTGATTTTGATTTTATCAGTATTACCATTTTTTGGTTCCTTCAGTTGATTCTGCTCTTTCCAGCTTGTTTTACCCTCATAGACTTGCAGTAATATTGCATGAACCTCTATACTTCTTGTGCATAAGATATGAGTTTGTAATGCTGGCTTGTACGGCCATTTTCCAATATTTCTAAATTACATCTAATAGCATTTTAAGCAAAATTATAACCTATTTCTTAAACACTTACTTTATGTAGGGGGAAAACCATAAAATAATCTTGTTAACACGTGTATTGCCAGAGACACCAACTTTCGTTTCAGTTCCCTCATATAATTTAAAATTAAAAAGACTATTGAAATTTTTGTCATATTTTAATTTTATAAGTTGTATTAAATTAGGAATTTCACAAGAACTTATTGAACTTTTACTTATTTATTTAACTAGCTAGCTAGTGAGTACAAATTAAATTTATAAAACAAAAATGTTTCTAGCCACTACCGTAAGAGCCAGGCTCGTGTACGGTGTGGTCTTAGTCAATAATATAACATAAAATTTACAAGGACAGTTTACTAAATACAGTAAGTAACTTAATTCAAACCAATAAATACAACACAAGAGCAACAATAAAGAAGAAAGAGAAAAAGAGAGAAAAAACACATTTAATATAAATTGACAATCGACAGAAGCCTGTGATATTCAATAAAAACATGAAGATAGTCAACAGAAATAAAAAGTAAAAAAATACATTTGTTAATATTATATATCATGGATAATTTTATAAATTTCTTTTTTAAAAGCTTCAATTTTAAAATATTTCAAATTTGGAAAATGGTTTGTAATTTTATTATAAAGTCTTGGGCCGAAACTAGCACCATGTTTAAGAGCTGCACTTGTATGACATTTAGGCTCAATTAATGGGAAAGTAGACTTTTGTCTTCGAGTACGATATTCATGTCGATTAGATTTATGTTTTATTTGATTTCTGTGGTAGTAATTTAGTAAACTATATTTATAAATTTCTTCAATAGGCAATACATTAAAATCTGTATAAATTAAATTTGTTGGGTAATCCATATTTTTGGTCAGACAAATTTTTATTAATCTTCTGTGTAATAAAATTAATGGATTAAGTACAGATGATGCTACTCCGCCCAATAGCAACTTAAGTTTCGTGTCACATTATAAATGACAAATCTTATTTAATTTGTTTTTTTGTTATATTATGAAAATATGTATGAGTTTGTATTCAAAAACAGGTATCGCAGTACTTTTATCAGAAAAATAAATTCAAGGCCTAAACTATTGCATGGTTTTCAGCAAAGTAATGGAAGAGTGCATGTTCTTTCTCTCTCTGGATGTTCTGCTATCTTCACATAACATGACTTTTGAGCATAGCTTTATTTTCCATCTTCTTTTCCATAATTCATGAGTTCATATTCTGATGTAATAGGCCCTAGTAAATAAATATGCAAGACTCTCTCTTCTTGACATACTGGTATGCATTTACAATAAGTTTCGTACTACACAATATTATATGTTATCTTTCATTGTTTGGTACGCTCTTTTAACACTTGTATAATCACTGATTAACAATAACTTCTTTAATATGTTAATATTAAAATAAAAAATAGGTTGCAACCGCCAAATTACTCTTCAAAGAACGACCACTCATATAAATTGAGGGAAAGAAGACAGAGGACGGACACTGGAAAGTTTTCTTTTCTCAATCGTACTATCAGGGACTGGAATGCTTTACCTGCAGACTTACTAAAGGCTTTACCAACAACCAAAAATGTATTTAAAAATAGGCTTAAGGGCTTTACTAATAGACGGTAATTATACACAGTATTTAAAGGGTGTAAATGATTGTTGTTATTGAAGTGTTGTATCAGTGAAGAATTATGTTGTGTCAGTGAAGTGTGTTGTATCAGTGAAGAAGTATGTCGTGTCAGTGAAGTGTGCTGTGTAAGTGAAACGTGTTCCTGTCAGTGAAGCTTTATAGTTTATAGTGGCAGTGCATAGTATTTGAACAGTGAAGTTTTTGAAGTGTTAGTGAAATCAGGATAGAATCAGTGAAATGTGTCGTAGTTCCATTGCAGTGAGTGAGTTGACAGTGAAAAGAGTGTAATTTGAAAGGTACTTGTGCAGATATGAACATATGATACTCGTGGGTTTTAGTTCGATCTTAGTTTTAAGATACAAATTAGATTTATTTCAAATGTTATTTTAAGTGATCGTTCCATTTAATTTAGTATATTCCCTGTTGTTATTATTATTATTATTATTATTATTAATTATTGTTAGTATTACGGTAATTATTAGTATTATTATTAATTGTATTTTTAATTAATAAGTTTATTATTGTCATTATTGAGTGTAATTACTTACCACTGCCACCGGGTATATACCCACTGCAGTGTGAATAAATACATACATACATACATACATACATACATACATACATACATACATACATACATATATACATACATTGTAAAAATACCTGGCTGACTAGTTTCGAGGTGGTGTCCCTCATTGTTTAAAGCCTAGTGAGGTCTGGTACTATCTTTTGGCTTCCTGTTGTGGTGGGGTGTGTGTTTTGAAATTCAGTTGAATGTTCAGGATGTGCTGTGGGTGTATTTTTGTATGTTTGTAAATTTCACCAAACCACACAATTCAACCTACGCAGAACATATCACAAACTCCAATCACATCTACGGCAACATAGACACTGACATGAAAATACTACACATCCAGCCAAAAAACCAGAAACTTGACACACTAGAACAATATGAAATTTACAAACATACAAAAACACACCCTTTTCGATACAATCATGAACACACCCACCAAAACAGGAAATCAGAAGATAGCATCAAATACCTTACTATAATAATACCGGACAGCTGTATACTAGCAGCATTGACGTGAGTGCGAAATATCACCGACCTGACATCTAGCGGAGCGGGATGGAATTACGTCCACATATACAAATATTAACATTGCGGAATACGGACTGTTGTTTAAAACGTGAGTTACTAATGTGGAATAATATATGAAACACTTAAGAAATGTTGAATAATATTTATAATATATAAATTTAGCTTCCCTTATGAAAAGGTTGCCAGATTTGACAAAGCATATTACATATAATTTGGAAACACACCTATAAGGTAAAATGATATACATTTGAAACGGTTAGGGAATCGAATATACAAAATGTCAGAAAAATTTACACCCACATTATTATCTTATATCAAAGCTGCATATTATGAGAAATATTGCATACTTCATATTACTTTCCGTAATTAATTGTTACATATTTTTTCTTTGGTTTAGTGAGACAAAATCAATTCTGACATTAAGAATGAATTTACAATGCTTTAAATACCCATTGCTGACAACTGCAAAGATAAAATTGATAGTAATCTGATGCTTGTAAATAATTAGTAAAGCTATGTGGACAAAAATAAAATTTAATATGATAAAACCTTAAACTTTTCAATACATGTTAACTTCTATTAATTTATTAGGTCTAAACAAAGAAGCTAATTTCTATTTTTCTATCAACACAAAGACGAAGGAATTAAGCCTTCTAAAGAATGTTGTTGATTCACGTTTTATGATCCCTCGGAAATCGAAAGTACAATTTGGAGCAGTTTGTAATGCTGTAATTGTAACAATTATAAACAGCACATATACACCCTGCCATTTTAACACTAGTACTAATTCATAAAATTATTAACTAGTCCAGCAACAATATACACTGCAGTTGATTACAGCTTGTTTCGCGGGTATCACCACACCGGCCGCCTAGGTAGCAGCACCAGCGTCGTTCGTACGTAAAACTGCTAGCTGTCTGGTATTATTATAGTAAGGTATTTGATAGCACTAGACCTCACTAGGCTTCGGACAATGAGGGACATCACCTCGAAACTAGTCTGCTAGGTATTTTTATAATAACATAGTAAAGAACTTATTTTTAACCAGTGATTATATGTTACGTCACATAAATACGTTACTTTTGCTAAGTGCGTCTTTCACTGCATGCTTTTATGTTATGTGAATATCCCAAACAATTAAATAGTTATTACATTTCACAATAGCCTATTGGTTTAAAAATTAAATTCCCATTTAAGACAGGGATGGTACTGTGTTCCGTATTTGATGATAAGCTGTGTCTTTGCTAATAGTCTAATAGAATATAGAATTGAGAGACTTCTACATACATTGAAACCTGTCACGTTATTCACAACATACAACGAAACTAGAAACAAATTAACACTATTATGATTAAGTTTTATTGAGATATCTGAAAATTATAAAACATGCATACATGAAACTTTTTCGCGTGATGAAAAGATTCTGAAATTACACGAGTGCAAAAAGTCCATGTAACAGACAAATACCATACCTAATTTCATTTACTACCATAACAAATAGACATATTTTCTAGAAGAAAAAATCTTCTACCCTTATAATAAAAACAGAATCTCTGGTAGATTACTATAGGTCATGGATTGAATTTTAGCATTACTAATAACATTCAGTTTCCATGGTGACAAGTGATGTAAAATAATACAATACCAGTAGATCATAAAATGTTCGCTTAAAATTACTTTACCCACACGTGTGATAAAGTAACTTTATTTCACTATGTTCAGAAAATACTTATTTTTCATATGCAAAATTGTTTAGAAAACTCCTGTTGTTTGTTATGGTACGGTACTAGATAAAATACTTTTCATATCCGAGAAGAAAATTATTGTAATTGCTGAGCTACATACAGTAAGTTTCAAAAATCCATGGACAAAGTTTTGTGTGTGAAAATGTTTCACTGCTGGATGGTGTTTGTGAACCTGCACCAAATTCAGCATTTGAGTGAGATGCTTTCCTTACTAACTGTTTTGTGACGTGTTTGCTCCCCATGCCTCAAACGACGTGTCTGTCCTGCACGTGCTGAATTCTCCTGGTGGCATTAAGTGACCTCTACATCATGTCCGAGGAAAGGACTGAAGGCGTCGTCAGACGTGAGGGTAACTCTTCTCAGTACATACCATATATACGCGAATACTCCATGCCATAGAATAATTCACACACCTTGATTTTAAGAGAGAAAATTAAACAAAAATGAAATAAAATTGCCTGTAATTTGTGTTACAAATAATGCGCGCATCCCAGTTTTTCTTCGCTAAATTTCAGAAAAAATATGTGCGGAGTATTCACGTACATACTGTGTTTTATACAGGAAATTACTCAGAATATTCTATTGTGACATTTCTATATGAATAGTGATTTTTTTGTGTATATAAACTTGTTTTCTCTTGCCATCTCTACATTTGCATCTGATACATTGAATTTACTAGGTACAAATATTTCTTGCTTTATTTATAAATTGCATACATATTAGTGATTAGTGCTAGAATTTTCATGACTCTGCATTTCTTTAGGTCCTCCTTTTTAATTTTTAAGTATGAGGAATAACATGCTGAAAAGTTTATTATGCAAATACATGTTTTCCTCATCCCTCATGCCAAAAAAAATGGTTTTTGAACATGCCGTCTGTCTGCTTGTGTAAAAGGATGGACAAAATACTGACTTCCAATACTAAGTACAAATACAAAATACTTCAAAGAGCAGTATTTTAATATAAAATACAAATTAAATGTAAAAGTAAGGTAGCCCCCCCACATGCCACGAAGACACTTGGGAGGAACATGGAGATGGGACCCCATGCTTTCTTGACCTCGGCTCTAGAATGAGATGCTATGATAGACACCACGCTCTGACTGCCTTTTACCTTGGGAAAGACCTGGGACTCAGTTTGATAGGAGGCTGAGTGAACCTTGGGATCATTCTGAAAGTTTGGCAACGAGAAAGTCTCGTCACCACTCGGGAACCCCTGACCTTCCAGTCTGTAGCCAGCTGCTCTGCCAACTGAACTACCCAGTCACCACAAATACGGAGTACTTTTAAAAAATTCACCAAAATACATTTGTATTTCAAATACTCAAAATACATTTGTGCTTGTATTTCAAATACTCGATAAGATATATCAATATATAAATGTTTCAGACCTCTAATATTTCGATTACCGGTATATAATTTATTAATTTATATTGGAGGACTTTACATTTTCCATTCCATGATCCCTATACACCCACATAGGCGTTGAAATCTGGGAGAAAACAGACAAATCAATCTCATAATCGTATTATGCACCTCAAAAAATCCAGGATATCAAATTTTACTTCGATTTCTAATCGACTTCGTGTTTTCCTTGTCCCTTTAGAGGTCACCTATGATGAGCTAAAATTTTCCTTCGTTTCGTATAAAAAATATGTTGTTGTTGTTGTTTTCTAATGCCAGGCGTTTGACAATAAAGTCATTTGACCTCTTGCACTCCAATACTTTTCAAAGATATTATCATGGCCAGCCACTGAAGCACAGATTTTGAGGTGTTCCGAATCCATTTCTTGGTTTGAATTGCACAATGGGCAGTTAGGGGACTGATATATTCCAATTCTATGCAAGTGTTTGGCCAAACAATCATGGCCTGTTGCCAATCTAAATGCAGCTACAGACGATTTTCGTGGTAAATCGGGAATCTGTCGTATCCCAGAACCAAATATCAGACTTACTGCTTTTAAGTGAAAGAGAGATGAAACCGGGGAGGGGTTGGTTTGTTCATATTTTAATATGAGTTTAAATTAGTTTCTAAGCTTAGCTTTAAGTTGTAATCAGATTTAAGCTATCTTCTGTCTCTATTGACATTGTTATGTAAGTGTTTGGTTTTAAAAGTTTAAGTACAGTAATATAAATTCACGAATATTCATTGTTGCTTTACAGAGAAGTGATGTGAGTGCATCAAGCGTTTCACGGCCGCTAGCATCAAGTACTTCACGTCCACTGGGGCCGTATTCCTATAGATAGGCTGCTTCAGTACGTCACCAAGGGGTGGAAGATAGAGTATCAGAATTTCAGTTTGGTGAATGCTCGGAGTGGCTGGGTGTGCAGAGTGTCTGAACAGTATTACCTAATTTTCAAAGTTACCGGAACCATCCAGGTATGGAAGAACACACATGTTTCCTATCACGTAAACCATTTTGATTTGCTCAATAGCATTACACAAGGCAGATTTCAGTTTTAGTTCGTTTGAGAGATGGTCATAGCCGCATTTTTACTATTGTAGAACAATATTTGTTTTTAATTTTTATAGATTTCTCTTTATTCTTAAAATTTAGTTGTACTGTTCGGAACCTCTGTGAGAATGAAGTGAACTTAGAGTGGTCAATCACAACACCAATTTGAAAGTTTATCATCCATGTAGTATATGGCATTGTGTAATGTATTGTGATTGTGCTATTTTCAGCATAGATCTCACAGTAAATTTGGAATTCTCACTGTATAGCGGCATGAATGTTTCTCTTCCTGTGAACCTTTAATTTTTTTTTTCCTGGAAAGTGACGAAAGTTTTTAGGCACAAGATTAGAAATGCATTTGTAAAAGGCTACTATGTGTATCACACAGGAATTGTTTCTCATATGACAGTTGTGAGATATCAAAACCTATTTTAGTCAGTGGCATATCGAAAAATTCTAGCCCTCCACCCCCCGGCAGTTATCTTTTGAGACTTCTCGATTCATTAAAAAGTCACACATTCTTACAACCTCTTTCTTATGTCATGCAGGTTCGTATCAACTTCAGAAAGTTTTACAATAGAAGAAAAATGAGAAATTAAGAAAACAGACTTATAATCTTTTCGCTGTAAGAAAAATCCTAATGTAAACAATAGCACGTGACTGAAGTGAGGCTTCATTGGCCGCTGTTTGGCGCCATAGATTCTCAGTACGTGTTCCCGCCTACTGTTGTACATTCTGTTTCATGTTAAACATTTCTCGTTACTCGTCAAGTAGACCTAACCTCACTACTATGCATTCGTTTGCTTAGGAAACATTTACTTTATAAATTATTGTAATTAAAACTCACTTAACTTATTATATACATTTAAGACTATTTGTTTTTCTCCGCTTTTGAGAGGGTTTCCACTCTTATGTTTAATAACCACACACACCGAGGATGCAGAAGCCATACTTCAGTACCACATGCTTACGTGAACAACTACGAGCTCAAGTAATGCCAGCTTGTTATAAGAACAGACTACCTCAGTATTACTGTTGGTTTTCATCCGCGTTCATAGTACATAACAAAATATAAAAGTAGCTTTTCTTTTACATGGCGTTTTACATATGAATGAAGTTATATGTTTCATTGTATTTAACAACTAGAATTCAATTTTTTATTTTCAAATAATACAAGATTATATTTCCAAATACGAACTATATTCTCCTGCGTCATGTGAGTGTTTCGTCTGGGAGCCAATCACGGGTATGACAGCAACGTGCTTGTGTTTACATTAGGATTTTTCGTACAGTGAAAACAGTATAGATTGAATGATGTTGGAAACGTAGGAATCTTTCTAATAAGGGGAGGAAGGGCTATCACAGTTCTTTACATTCATTAAACCATGATAATATTCTCGCTCTACTGCAGTGCTAATTCTTCATTAAATTTCATATCGACAGGGAAAATAATAATAATAAATAATAAAGAATTAAACTTCTGTAGTAGAAGATATGCACGATATAATACTAATGTGAATACGTTTTTGTTCGAGGTATACGAAGTTCAAGAAAGCTTCACTAGATGATGCAGATGTCAAAACTATGCATGCTGCCATCTGTTGAGTGTTATGTAATCTACTTGCAAGCGACGAGCAACACCATATTCCTAATAATAGAAAATAATAATAAAATACAAAACAGTGAAGCAAAGAATCACGTAACCATCATGTCTGTCCCCCGTTACTTTTAACATCCATTTTTATTCGAAATCTCTGTTGGTACTCTGAATTATGTAAAGTATAAAATGTAATACTGTACGTCACTTAAAATGCCACTTCAAATTTTTATTATTTTTTTGGGAGGGGGGGGGTTGAAGGGAGGGAATGAGAGTAATTACGGAAGTCATTGAAAAGTATTGGTGTTCTGAAAATATGAAATATAAAATGAATTATTCACGATAATTTTCAGTTTAAGTAAAATTGAAAATTAAATAAATCGCTTACATACCAATAAATTAGGCTACTAGACATTTCTCCCCCATATTACCGTGTATAAAATATTCTGATATAAGAAAAATTATTCTTACTGTTACTTAATGTTTTATTTACAAAGAAATCATCCAGTGCCTTGAAATTTTGAAAATAATTAGTACCGATAAATGCAATCTTTGAAAGTTGTTTACATTTATTGCAGTCATGTAATATAAATAGATGGTAGTTGAAGTTTGGGTTTATTAATGTACGACCTTAAAATAATTTAGAACAATGTTATTAGTTTGTGTAAGAATGCGAATGAATCTATATTCAAAATGTTAATTGATATTGATTATTCAGTGTACGTGGAAATAGACGACCACCAGAATGCATGAAAAAAGAAAAGGCACAATTCTAGTATTTGCCTATAAATACCGGTACTGAAAAACATTGCAAAAATTTTAGGTGAAATAATTGTTATTTCGTTAGAAACACTAAAGAGTCTTTTTCTTAATTTAATAAGGATACAGTGATGAATCCAGTTACTGATGCCCTTTTTAGGGCCCACAACGTAAATTTGAAATAGGCAATATGTGTTTGGTAAATTTGTAAGTGCCTAGAAGCTGCAGATGATATAATGACAGTGACATCTATTTATGTTTCCTCATAGAAAGGAAATAATTAAAAGATGCAGAACAGAGATTTTAAAAAATTATAAAATCATGAAACAGATCAGTATTTGATGCAGAATTAAAATCAGAGTGTTTGTTTCAGTAAGAAGTTGTTGAAAACCAAAGGCAGTGTCATGTAAAGAATTTCTACCTTTTATGTTGCCGTATGTTTTATGAAGTGCAAATTCCTTTATGTGTGATAATGGTATTTATTACATTGTTGCTATTTGCAATGGAAGAATATTACAAAGCATCATTATTCTTGTGTTGGAAATAGAACCATTTTCTTGTAATTTTTTTTAAAGAAATGTGCCTCTATAATTGGTCCTCATGCTTCCACAGTGTCTTCCGGAGATTTGACATACTTTAAATATTTACGGACGTCATCTTCAGAGGCTTAATGTCTTCAGCTTGAAGAAAGAAATATAAATATCACAAAAACACAATAAAAGTAATTATCATTAATATTTAGTGATTTAAAAATAATGTAGAAAAAAAAAAAAAAGGAATAAACTTTTAAAACATGACGAAAGACATTTATAAAAAAGGTTTCTTTCACAAACCCTAAAGTTCCACAGTCATCGCCCTTTCTTTATGCCATAAAGACTTATATCAGTGTTAAAACACAAGGAAAAAGTAAAAGAAGAAATAGAAAATCATTAAGAAATGCAATAAAAAGCAACCCTGTATAAGGTTCTGTCATGATGGCATAGATCAGGCCTGCACAAGGTTTGCGCTCTTCGAGCCGGCTCACAGCTCATGAGCGGAATGCAGATATTAGCTGCGCTCTGTATAAGGGTGGACTGGAAGAAGGGGTGATCTCGTACAAAATATACACGAAAGGAAGTACTATTACGAGTGCTTATGAAATAAATTCCAGTTCAGAGTTTGCAAAACTATCTTGGACTATTATTAATTAATAAAGAAATATTTATTTTACAGAAGTAATAAAAATTCTACAGCTATTTAAATGTACAATATCATTTTGTTATATTTTTATTTATCAGTACATCAAAACCAGGTTTTATGCTGTTGGCAGCTGAAAGGAACAGCAGCCTACTGATTGTAATGAAACATCAGTTACAGATGTTCGATGTCTGCCTTTATTAAAGTTGATTATAGAAAACACAAATATAAATGTTGAGCCAAACATAGCAATCATTTTCACAGCCAACCTGTGTAGTCGTGGATATTATTGCTAATGTTTAGTCTTGTAAAACTCAACCAGGCTAGTAGCATTATTCAAACGATCTTTAGCTCTTAGGTCACATTGAAGATCAATAAGTTCGAGCTGTAAATCGTTAAATGTTAAATGTTATGTTCCGTCTTTTAGATTCCTCCATACTGTACTGTAGCAGTAGGTAAGCAACGTGAAACAGTTACTGAGAATAGGCCTACACACTGCACTTTACTAGATAACTGAGTGGTCGTTTCCCTCTCCTCTACCCATACCAAGTCTATGTCATTCTGACGTATCTTCCTCTCCGTTTCGGCGAGTGGTAAACACCGCTCTCCTGCTCCGAAGGAGCGCGCGTACTCGTTGAGCGCTGTTTGTGCAGGCCTGGCATAGATTATACTCATTCTATTCTTTATGTCTTTTTAAAAGTGATTATTTAAAATAATCTCTGAATATACAGAAAATTCCTTACAATGACAGATTATTACAGATTTTTAAAACATAAAAAAATGATAAAAATTAATATTTTTGTTATGAGAAAGAAAGTAGCAAAGGTTTTCTTAAGAAACGGCCAAACACTTGCCATTTCTTGTACTCGTAGTTTCAAATTGTACATTCTCCATTCCCATAGTTATTTTATGATTGTATGGTTGTGAGTGTGAGTTGGAAGGATTTAGATATGGAAGTTGAGCCCATTAGTGCAGGTTTTTGTATGCACTTCACTATCCTTGTAAGTTTTTTTTATATACATAAAATGACACTCTCACTGTTGCAATTTTCGTACCCTCTGATGAAAATAAATAAATAATTACGTAATAATGCCATCTTTTGACTTGAACTACTAGCTCTAAAATGCTTCATAATGATTCTAGGGTGCGTCATTAAATTTGTTATATCATGGTTATTTTCATCCTTTCTGTTACCTTAGAGGAAATTCTTGGATTATTAATTTCATATATTTCCATTTTAGTTTTGTTTCCTTTCGGATATGTTCAAACATGCGACTTATCTCCACTCACATGGAAATGTATGGTGTTAATTCAACATTACTAGCCACCCTACCCCATTGTCTCTTGGGGTAGTTGCCTCATAAGTAGTACCATGTTGGTATCACTTGTGAGGTTCAGATCTGTCTTCGGACAGTTGACTAAACAAAGAAAAATCCAACATTGCTGTTTGAGGCTTCAGAAAGTTGCGATGTGGCTGGAAAACATGGTATTACATTAAAAATATTTTAGCTTGTCTACAACGTAAAATAAAATATCAAAATTAAATCAGAAATAATTATTGTAAAGCACCGCTCTATCAAATAATAGTAATATGCTTTACAAGAGCGGTATGTTTAAGTTTTCATGTTCGAGGAAAAGTTTGAAAAAGCGAAACGTAGTTGAGCTTTTTTAATTTCCGAGAATTGAAAGAAAACATACCGCTCTTGTATCGTACATTATTTTGTGCGAAGATCGTTTATTACATACCTGAGAGAGGAATTTCTAATTAGTTGCAATGAAATCTCCATCTTGGTTTCTGTTCAATGACGGCAAATTTGCAAAACAAAAATATCTATCTTCAACATTGTTGCTTTAAAATGTTTTCTGTGTTTACTATACTCCAGCAGGCAGTGATATACATCTGTCTTTTTTTTTTCCCCCCAGTCTATAAATCTTGTTGATTTTTTCACGGCTTCATTAATGTTACTTGCATCACGAATGCAGTAACTTTAGTGGAGTTGTAGAGTTTACTTAATTTTTGCAAATATTTAAAAACAATAATTAACAGTGCAATTTAGGTGAAATTGCAGCGGTAAGTTTCCAATTTATAATTATTACTATATTGAACGTCTCTAAAAATATGTTAAAAGCCTAAAGCAGTAAAATCAATATGTCACTTAAGCGATAAGAAGAGGGAAATTGTTATGTGTGTTAGGTTGGGAATACTGAATGTGGAATTTTAGACTTTCCGCGCATTGGTTTTGTGCGGAAACCAAGCAAATACGCACGATCTCGCACAAAATATAATTCATAATTACAGTTTTGTTAGTTTTGCTTACAAATGAATTGCAAGTTTTTCATATCGAAGGCCACACTTTGGGTTTTTACACTTTATTAGTGCAATTTTATAAATTATCGTGCTTGCTTAATTTTAGAGACTCGCAAAGACCATTATAGATTATATTGCAGACATTTATTAGCTGAAGTGTTTATACAACCATAATGAAGTTTTGAATGTTGACAATACATAATAAAATAATCGTGGTTCTTTTAGTGGCACTTTTGTAAAATTTATTCAGACTTGAAAAGCAAATTCTATTAGGGATTTAATTCAGAATAGAGTCTTAAAAATTTGATCTTTTGGTTTCCAAAAATTAAATCAGAATAATTTTGTTGTACTTCTTATTAATAAAACCACATAACAAATCGAACCAACAGTAATATAAATTCATTTGATTTAAATACATTTTCAAATCTGATATATTTTGTGTTTTTGAGACTGTGAAATATTTATTACCGGTATTGTTTTGCATGTAATAAGTTATCATGAAATGTGCAACAGCGAGAGATGAGTAGAGTGTCCTCTATCTGTATTGTGTGAGAGCCCTATTGTGACATTTTAAATCTTGTCTAAATTATATTCGTCGAACATTTGTCATAGCTTACATTATCACAACTACCAACATTACGTTACAGTTATGTTATAAAATAATAAGTGAATTAAAGTAAAATCCTTCTTCAATTAATTCTAGCATTACGGCTTCATGCTGACACTTTTCAGATTAATTGAATATTTGAGTTTGAGATGTTCATGTTAATTGCATCATTAGCTATACAGTAGAATCTCTTTTAACCAGCACAAAAGGAACAGGCTAGTTCTGGATACGATATTCTGCCGGATAATTGAGTAAATACAGTTATATACAAAAAAAACAAGTTTGTATTTCGTGGTGCCAAATGTTGAAACTGCATCCATGTGAAGCTTATTTCTCTTTCACTTGCTCATAACTGAATAAACATAAAAACTGTGTGGATTTTCCTTATTAAAACACAACATACAACACAAATAATACACTAATTTTAGGTTCGAATATTCGCTGAAAATGAAAACACTGACGACTCGAACATAATTAAATAAACATAAGAACTGTGTGAATTTTCTTTATTAAAACACATCACACAACACAAATAATACATTTTGAATCTTGCGTTCACTACTTTTAACACTTGAATATAAGTAATTGATTGACTAGCGGACTTACTCGTGTTAATTATGTAAGTCTGTGCGGCTTACAACTGTTTCGTTGCTTCATCACACCATCCTCAGAGCCTACTAGATCTCGGCGTCATCTCGAACACACATAAGATCACATCTTCATTCAAAAAGCAGAAATACAACATAGCATACAGAACAGAAAACACACTACAAAGACATCTCAACACACAAAAAACACAAACAAATAAATACGACCACACAGGTGTATACAAACTCACATGTAATAGTTGCGATAAGTTCTACATTGGACAGACATGCAGATCATTCCAAACACGCTACAAAGAACACATCAAAGCAGAGGACACAATACATCTACATATGCCGATCACATAACCAATGCTAACCATACATACAATAACATAAATGTGGACATGGAAATCCTACACATACAACCCAAGAACCAAAAACTCAACACACTAGAACAATACGAAATATACAGACACACTAAAACACACCCCGATCAAATTCTCAACACACAGATCAATAAATTTCAGTACACACACTATTTGACTCCACTTTTCAACACTCAAACGCACCCAAACAACAGGTAGAGAAGTTCGAGATGAAGCCGAGATCTAGTAGGCTCTGAAGATGGTGTGATGAAGCACCGAAACAGCTGTAAGCTGCACAGACTTACATAATTAACACGAGTAAGTCCGCTAATTAATCAATTACAAATAATACACTAATTTTAGGTTCGAATATTCGCTGAAAATGAAAACACTGACGACTCGAACATAATTAAATAAACATAAGAACTGTGTGGATTTTCTTTATTATAACACATCACACAACACAAATAATACACCAGTTTTAGGTTCGAATATTCACTGAAAATTAAAGTTCGTGCAAACGTCCTAATGTGGCAAAACTGATGGCTCACACTAAGGCAATATGGAAGATTTAAACATTTTTTGTTTGACCCAGCCAAAAGTGCCATTGTTTTGGTACTGTTGGTTATTTGGGTATCGGTTACGAGGGATTTTACTGTAATAGGAAAGAAATTTGTCTTAGTTGAAGAAGGGGTAATATTCACAAATGGATTGTGCAAACATTTTTATTTTCATAAGCCAATAGAAATAAAAACAAAGAATTGGAAAAATAAATTTTGTAATAATTTTTAATAAAATTTTAAGTTTGTTTGATGTGAAAATTGTGAATCAGAATTTTTCTGTAAGTGAAAGCCCTATGTGTAAATGAAAACAGAAATTGCTACACCATGAAAATAGTTCAAACAAGTGCAGAATAAAATGGTTCAAGTGTGTTAAAAGTCCTTTTCAGTTTTTTCTTCGTGATTGAATTCACAGTTTAAACTTTTAAATCCCATTCATATTGAACACAGTTTGGACCTCATGGATGATGTTAAAAAGCGTGAGCCATATAAACGAGATTTGAAGAAACAATTGCGACAAGATATCCACCAGTGGCATAGCATTAATGTAAGCTAAAAAGCTCAGCTTCCCAGTTAATAATAATTTCATAATAAACCAGCTGTTTATGGATAAAATTATTTATTAATTTTAATAGAGTTTATATTTAATGCGTTAAATATTGTGATGCGGCAGCTCAGGATGATTCGTGATGCAGCAGTAAACAAGAAGCCTGCACACACCAGCTGCCAAGTAGACTGGTTTCTTCTGTGTAACCCACCCCGCAGATTTTCCATCCTTTTCTAACTAAACTACCCTCGTCTCAAGGCTCGCAAGAAGCTAGCTTTTACATTGAAAATAATTTAGTTTCCGAGTTATTCCTTTCGTGAGTTGTGTTCAGTTGAAGTGTTAGTGTGCACTGTGGCTGATATAATAAATAATGAATGAAATAACAGTTCCTGACACCAATTTACTTGAATTTTTTAGGACAGTTCTATTATCAAGACTGACTTACGAACAAAAGTGTGATTTAGAAAACAAATGACCGAATCCCTTGCTGTCAATGAAGGACACAACCAAAACACAGACGCATACTTACGTAATGATAGTGATACTGTATCTATTGACCCTTAATATTGTGATTTCTCTAAGTATGACAGGGAGTGAGTTAATGTTATACTATACGTGTCTATTTGTTAGAAATATGAGTAAACCATGAAATCATATTTTACTACGTACCATTTAAGGTCATGCCTTATTGGTGTTACTTACGAGGTTCCAACCAATCTTCGGACTGCTGACTTGACATTGACTACTATTTATTTTAACCCGTAAGTGGTGAGGTATTTTTCTAGTCACGTAACTGGTGAGATGGGGATTGCACTTACCCCAACTTAGAAACTTGTATCGTAGCACTTAGATAATCAAACTGAATTTTTAATTTATATAATCAAGTACTTTTATTAGTTTCAACTAGGTTTTCTTCAAAATTAGGGAACCAGGCAGCATAATAAGCAATGAAATATATATCTCCGCACCTCCACCTGGAGCAGGCTTCTTTTCTTACAATGGCTGGGGTACTCACAGTCACCACCTCACCAATTACGGGCTAAGACTATATTGTTGTAATACGTTTTCTCATATGTACATGAAAGACAACTTGAGTTAGCTTCCCCTGCTCAAAATTTCATGCTACGCCACTGATATCCACATAACAACTGGTTACAATTTAGCTGGATTCTTATATCATAGCTGGAGGAACATGTCCTTTCTTTTCATTTTACTGTTCTGTAGGAGAATATACAACAAATTTTGATGGAGAAGTTACTACTATTTATTTATCTTTGCAAAAACCTTCAATTACAACCAGTCTTACAGTTTATGAACAAGTACCAGCTTCAGTGGAAAAACTATGTCCAACAAATGAATCGGAATAGACTTCCAAAAGCCATGCTTCAATATCATCCCCAAGGGAAGAGATTTTTAGGGAAAAAAAAAAAAAAAAAAAAAAAAAAAAAAAAAAAAAAAAAAAAAAAAAAAAAAAAAAAAAGCCGAGAATGACTCACTGAGACCGTAATGGGCCTTAGGCTTTATACTTGTTTGGATGCAAAAAAAACCTCTTATTTATATTTCAGGAATATTCCCCAAAAAATTCCTAGTCACCAGAATGTAAATGATAGTTAAAATTAAATGGTATTCTTGAAATCACATTGAAAATTGTGTTAACTACAGACTTTGATCGTATGTAAAACACAAGAAACCATTAAATATGGACACAGATATTTTACCTTTCTTTAATAATTATTAAGCCTAACTATTTAACAACTTTACAAAAATCTCTTTTTTTCAATTGATCAACAATTTTATTACTATTTCAGATTGTAGTTAAAATACACAGAATCAATCTTCTTAATGTATCCAGCTGTTTGCTGACAACATAAAGTCCACTATAGTCCACTGTAGTCTATTCAGTTGTTGTTTTTCACGAGAAATGAGGGGTATTTTGATCGATGTTCATTATAGATGCCTGTTGCTAGTAGCCAGAGTTGGGGTGTAGTCAATATATACTGCAGGGCTCTGTCTTCTGCAACTGGTACCGATGATTTTAATTTACTTCTTTTGTGGTTTATGGATGGACAGTGTAGAAGAATGTGTTCCAGATCTTCATCATGATTATTACACCACAGACAAGTAGGATTATCAGAAATGTGAAATCGGTGTAGGTACAATTGAGTGACAATGTGACCTGTTCTGGCTCTTGTTAAAAATGTCTGAACATGTCTGTGCAAGTTTTTGTACAATTCTCATGTCATTTGGTTTCTTTTGTACAGACTGTAAAATTTTTCATTTGTCAGAAGAGAGCCAATTGTTGATCCATAGGTTTGTAAAATGAGACTTTACTGAAGCAAAAGCATTGGATAGAGATATCACTTGAAGAGGTCTAGGTTTCAAATATGTTGCCTGTTTTGCAATATTAAAATACTCAGAGTAATACATAAAAAATTTACAGGTCAGTTCAAAAGATCCCTCAACATCAGAGGTCAGCAAAATGGTTATCATCATGACGAGAGTTGTGACATCATTGAATGCAACCCGCTAAGCACAGGGAGCATCAAAGAGAAAGAAGGAGCATCTACTTTTATCCTTTTTTTTTTTTTTTTAGATTTTACAATTTTAAGTTTTGAAAAATATTGTTTACAAATACAAATATAGTTGCTATGTTGACAGTCAGTAAGCAAAAAGATGGATGTTTTCCTTTTGGAAGTACTGCTTACCGTACTTCAAATAAATCTAAACCTGATAAATGATTGCATTGTGTTATCAAATGTGTAGTCTGTAGATCCGCTTCTTCCAGATAACTGACTCATTCCTTGCTTAACAAACCCTCAGGGTCAGCAGTTCAACAGTTTTCTAGTGGAGTACTGAAATATTGTCGGACCATCAGATCTGTGCCCCCGTAAGATATGCAATCTGAACCCTAATTCCTTCTCAGCCTCGGCAATTTATTTCTCTCCCTGCATTGCTATTTCTCTCTTTTCTATCTCTCTCTCCCTTTCTCTCTCCCACTACTCACAATTTTGAACCTTGTTGCGGGACAGTTTATTTGCACTTGCAGTCCAGTGTTGTCAACTCAACATGAACACTGTAGCACGGAGTGGTGAAAGAAATATTATTAAGCAAGTAATAGCATTTTGCGATGAAGAGAAACAAACAGGTCAATATATGTTTCCTATAAATCAGGCAACGAAAAGAGCAGCTGCGATCATAGATGAGACTTATTTTATTTCAATTGATTACGTATTAAAATTACTTACCTAACTAATACTAATAATACAACATTTTATGTAATTTATATAGTCAGGTCAGAGCGCCTAATAAAGAAAATTAGGAGAGAGGGAGTCTGTGCAGATGGAAAGCTAGAATCACCAGGGAAGAACAGACTAAGGGAACCTTTAATTCTTGTAGATGATATAAACCGATGTATTTTAAGAAGAAAGATACAAGAATTTCATACCGTGCAGAAAGAATTTCCAACATTGAAGAAATTATTGAACGTTGAAAGAGAAACGATAATTTCCAAGAATGGAGGGAAACTCTACGGAAAGTGATTCGAGACATGGGATTTAGGTTTAAAAATGTAGAAATACGAGATGTACTTTGACTGAAAGAAATGATAATGTAGCATGGAGAACTAGTTGTTTATGACACCGTTTGTCGGAAGTTTGACAGCATCCCTATTCGGTAAGATTCTTGGCTTGCTGTTTAACGTGGTGGGAGGAAAGCGGGTGGAATGGAGTGAGTACAGGCGTTAACTTTTCTGAGAACGACGACAGCGCTGAAGGGGCACAGATTCGGTGGTCCGACAATAATAGTGTAATCACAGTCAATATAGGCTACATTCTGTTCCCCTTGGATTCTAACTTGTAACATTATTTGCCAAAGTAAAGAAAATTAAGAATACAGGTAGTAAAAAAAATTCCCACTCTGGAAATGTTCTCAAAAATCGTTAGCGAACATTCTCAAATAAATAAATTTCTTCTTACGGAATTATTCCCATGTCCCAAACTAGCTGTGACATCATGTGAGACACTTCATGAAGATTTAATTCTCATTTTCTAAACTGCTTTTGTGGCTCTGCGGTTTAAATGTTGAGCTGTTTTGGAGTACGGGTATTGTGGTTGTTTTTTTTTTACTTGGTTATTTAATGACGCCATATCAACGACTGAGTTATTTAGCGTCGATGGAATTGGTGATAGCGAGATGAGGCTGAGGATTCGCCATAGATTACCTGACATTTGCCTTACATTTGTGGAAAACCACGGAAATAAACCAAACTTGGAATCGAACCCACGCCTGAGCACAACTTTGAATCAGCAAGCAAAGGAGCTACTGCCTGAGCTACGCCGGTGGCTTTGTGGCTGGTTCAAGTCCTACTAGCTCTGGTGGTAAGTACATTTATAATTCAATAAATTTGTAATGTGACAGAAACAAAACATCTTTTTGTTGAGGGGAGTAGGATTTTTTCCTTCCGATAACCAGAATTTTATTGCCTCCATAATTTGAGTCCCATACCCTCTTCTAATGCTAAAATATACTGCACATCATCTTAATAAAACTTAGCTGCCTCTGTTATATCTTTAGTTGGATCATCTGCAAAATAAATTTTGGAATTACTTTCTGTAGTTTACCAGTACTTGAGACTTCAATCTGGTTTCCTGAAGTCTCAACTTTGCGATTATTTTGAAGTTGTGTGTGGTTGTGTTGTGGGCGGTCAGGAATTATTTATTTATTTATTTATTCTGGTGTAGTTAAGGCCATCAGGCCTTCTCTTCCACAACACCAGGAATACAAACACAATAATAGAAATAAACAGAAAAAAAATACACTATCTACAAAGTAAAGCTACAGAAGAAATAAAGAGAGAGAGAGAAAAACACTATAAACAAAGTAAAGCCACACAAAAATATACACAGATTGCAGTCATACAAACTTTAAATGATTAATTAATTGTATCCTAACTAATTAACTAACATAAACAAGAAACTTGCAATTTTAATCTAGATTAAAAAAGAAACAAAAAGAACACAAATCTATACTTCTAGCAATACCTAAAAACATTAACTAAGACAAAATTTTCCAATTTAATTTTGAATTGTGATAAAGTCCGGCAGTCCCTGACGTCATTAGGTAACGAATTCCAGAGGCGAGGTATTTCTACAATGTAGGAAGATGAGTATAAAGACGTTCTATGATGAGGGATAGAAAGAAGTGCTTGATGTCAGCTTGGAAACAGATGATAGCTTCTGCCACAAGCCTCTCGCAGGGGAATGATTGCCAATAGTGAATTTAAAATATGGAATGTTCGGAGTGAAACCAAGTGATATGACATATGGTTATTACGAACTTAAACTGTTACCAGATATGATAACTTAAAATTTTTTTGGGTTGGCTAAGCTTCAAAAGCATCTTAAGAACTTCGTCGACTGAAAAATGCTAAAATATTTTAGTAGTTCGTTTTGGGACTTTAAGGAAGGTTCGTTATTTGGAACTATAACCTTCTTAATAATATCAGGGCAAGAAGTCTTCTTCAGTAGCATGGTCTACAATAAATTTTCATTCAGCAGTAGAAATAAGCATATTATATACATACACACTGTACATATACATATACACACATATACCTGTACATATATACATATACAGGGTGATTCATGAAAATCGTGCTATATTCTAGGAACTCATTTCTGATATTTTAAAGAAAAAAATTCATAAGCATATGCATGTGCCCGATTTTGAATAGTTTTGTAAATAATTACGATTCTTCCTTCTGCAATACAAATTCTTGTGAACTTCGCTCAAGTGTTTAGAATCATACTGTACTTTAAATAACTCACACTGCTCGGAGCAATGAACAGAGTACTCCATAAAAATTCACAAGGAACTGCGAATTGGATCCACTGTTAACAATTTTAGTTGAGATTTTGTAAATTTGTTTTAGAAACAATTTTCCTGTGTTAATGTGAATGTATGGTGGTATTTCATTTTAGTTGAGTAGTTTTGGCTTGATATGTAGCCATTTTCAGATACTAGTAATAAAAGTGTGTAATCAAGATGTATACTAATGTATTAATAATAATAATAATAATAATAATAATCATCATCATCATCGTCATCATCATCATCATCATCATCATAATCTGGTTGAGTGGAAAAGAAGGCCGAATGGCCCTTACTCTGGCAGTTAAAATAAACCATTATTATTATTATAATAATAATTATTATTATTATTATTATTATTATTATTTATTATTATTATTATTATTATTATTAATATCATCATCATTATTGTCATTCTTATTGTTATATTTATTTTTGTCAGAACTCAAGAAATGAAATAAATATTTAAAAAATTGATGTACAGTGATGAGATAAAATATAGTTTTTAAATTTAATTAATGGACCACAGATCAGGCGAATGTATCCAACTTATAAATTTTAATAATAATAATAATAATAATAATAATAATAATAATAATAGTAATAATAATAATAATAATAATAATAATAATTTATTTAACCTGGCAGAGTTAAGGCCATATGGCCTTCTCTAACACTCAACCAGGAATAACCAGTAACTAAAATTATTACCATGAAATTTTGTTTTTTAGAATCTGTAGCTTTACAGCCCAGAAAATAAAATCAAAAGATTTATGATGTGTTGCACATGGCATGAAAACGTGTTCGTGTGTGTGTGTGTGTGTGCACATGCGTGCTTACGCATTGACTAAAATTTATGTAAATACATACCGATAGTCATAATCATAATCTATTATTATCTGCAGTTTTATGTTTTCTTATTGGTATTTCTTGAATGTGCGGTCTCTTATCTGATTTGGAAATACCGTACAATATTCTCGCCGAATATCTTCTTTTAGTTTATACAGAATGAATGTGTGAGTAAAATCCAGTATAATTTTCATTGCGGTAAATCGACTAAGCCTCATCAGTATGGAAAATCTCTTTCATAATGAAGTAACAACAATGGTATGTTTGTTACGTGATATAAGTTCTTTTAATGAACCCACCATTTGTTTACATGTGATTAACTTTGAGCTTGTTTCTGCCTTGTATAACCTTCACGGTTTTTACGTCTGTTTGCTAAGGATTACAAACAAAACGTGTATTGGAGTGTGGTCTTCGTGCTACTTTGTTTACAAAAAGAATATTCCATTATCAAATACAAATAACTGGTATTAAAATTAGTTATTTAACATTGTCAGCATTAGATAGTGGCATCGCATGTGTAAAAACACGATTTCAAGGTTACATTTAATAGATATTTTGTTACAGTTAGGTATCAGGAGTTTGTTAACCCTTTGCTGGACTTGACCTAAATAATTTGAACTCGTGGGTATTCCTTAAAACAATAAAATCTTCATTATATGAGCTCAAAGCAAACACTGCTCCTTGATGACTCATATGCTTTGCGAAGTATTGTTGTATAGGCCTACGTTCCACCATCAGAAATAAACAATTGGGTACGGTACCTCCACCATGTTGTGGAATCTAACCTGTTAAATTCGAGGACACGGTGGAATATACTAAAGTATATTTCTGACCACATTCATCGTGAAATCCTAAATGCATAGGCTTGTTCCATCGTTTTCATAGTAACAGGACAAAGATTTTTAATTTGGTGGATGTAACTTAATCAAGGATGCTAGCCCTCAGCGAGATTGTGATGGTCCTCTGTCAAGCAGGGAGAGGGATTTATTAGACAGCTAAATAAATTTTCGAATTTCTTAATGTAATGATATTTTTTTTTCTCTTCGTTGTATTCTAAATTGATATCATTAGCCTGTATGCAGTGCCAGATTTATAAATTTTGGGGAACGCAAGAGGCACTTCTTTTTATTACTAACTACTAGTAGGCATTATGGGAAATTAGCGGTCATACTGACGTCATGAGCGCTAAATTCTAGCAGTGATCTGGGATATAGCTGTACAAATGTTGACTGCACTATTTGACTGTTGGTAATTCACCAAAACACTTTTGTTTTTGCAAGTCAATGCAAAAATTAACTACAGATGTTTAAGTGTGTAAAAAAACATTTATTTGAAGATTTAATTGACTTTTGCGTCCTTTGAGTCAAACCGTAGTTTTTTTTAAACAGTTGACAATATTGTACGAACGTCAATAATAATACTAGTAAAAATTTCGTACATACACACTTACATAAAGAGGAGAAGATAAGTCATTCTAGTTGTAAAATAGTTGTACCATTTCGAATGGGATAGTACTGTTATTTTCCTATGTCATTGCCTTCCTGTCACTTTTTTTTTCATTTCATTTATTATATTCCATAGATCTTATATTAGGAATGAAGCTTTAAGATGTGAAACAAATTACAATTTTACAAGATTGCAATTACAAGTTTTACCAATTTTTTACAACTTTTACAATTTTGAAATTTTCTACAGTTTTTTTTTTTAACTTTTGGCGAGATGTAGTGAGATGAGATGAGGCCCGATGATTCGCCAAAAGATTACCTGCCATTTGCCATTTCACTTTAGTAAAAATATCGCTTTTGTCCCATTCTTTATAATAACTTTTAAAATTAATATTGCTCAATCATAACCTAAAATCAATATTGCTTTATCTGATGGATTGGTGCACATTTTTTAATGAGTGAAAAATGCGTGTAATTTCAGAGTTTTTGTAATGTGGTGGAGTTTATTCTGTCTCTGTCAAAAATACAGCATCCATATGAAGAATATTTCATATTGTAAATATTAAGAAAGTCAAAGGAGAAATTCCGATTAAGTGTTGAAGAAATAAGAGCTATGCTAGCTGTAAGACAAAATTGTGACATGGATTTTTTTTTATTGGGTTATTTTACGACGCTGTATCAACATCTAGGTTATTTAGCGTCTGAATGATATGAAGGTGATAATGCCGGTAAAATGAGTTCAGGGTCCAGCACCGAAAGTTACCCAGCATTTGCTCGTATTTGGTTGAGGGAAAACCCAGGAAAAAACCTCAACCAGATAACTTGCCCCGACCGGGATTCGAACCCGGGCCACCTGGTTTCGCAGCCAGACGCGTTGACCGTTACTCCACAGGTGTGGGCATGTGACATGGAGTGAAAAAGATTTTATGATAAGATACCTACTGAAAGACCGAAATTCGTTACATAATGTAAGATCATCTGAAAAATAGAAAAATACTCATGGTATGATCATTGTGAAATGCAACTCCCCACATCAACCTAAAGTTTTTAAATAATTGATATAATGGCGATCTTACTCGTGTTAATTGTGTAAGCATGTGCGGCTTACAGCCGTTTCGGTGCTTCTTCACACCATCCTCAGAGCCTACTAGATCTCGGCGTCATCTCGAACTTCGCTGCCTGTTGTGTGGGTGCGTTCGATTGTTGAAAAGTCTTGAAATGTGGTGTCAAATAGTGTGTGTGTTCTGAAATTGATCTTTGAGTTGAGAATTTGATCAGGGTGTGTTTTGGTGTGTCTGTATATTTCATATTTTTCTAGTGTGTTGAGTTTTTGGTTTTTGGGTTGTATGTGTAGGATTTCCATGTCTGTATTTATGTTATTGTATGTGTGGTTAGCGTTAGTTATGTGTTGGTGTGAAGAAGCACCGAAACAGCTGTAAGCCACACATGCTTACACAATTAACATGAGTAAGATCGCCATTATATCAATTATTTATATTCAAGTGTTAAAAGTAGTGTACGAAAGATTCAACATGGACTAAAGTTTTTGTGTGTGAATCTTCTCAGAATTTTTTTCTTTCATGTTTCAATGAATTATGGTCAGTCTAATTATGGTTCAGTTTGCGTACTAAGTTGAACTCCAAACTTGCTGTTTTTTACATTCACTTGTTTGGAAATTACCCAATATTTTTAGTTGTAAAAATAGAATCATATCCCTTTATGTATTAACTGATCCGTATCATTGTATCATGAGGATAACAGTGGCAAATATTTAATGAAGCCAACTTTTCATGCACGTTGTCGTAAGCAGAGAGACTATTTAAAAGAAACCTGTAATGATGTAATACTTATTCCGGATCTTCTGCTGTAAGCATCTAACCAGGTATGTTCTTACTATAGAACACACAGCAATTGAATTTTACTGTAATTGGTTTCTTAATACTGCTAAGATGTGATAAGTAATGAGGGGTGAGGAAGATTAAAGATTGTAGAGTTTTTCAGATAAGTTCTTTGCTATTAAAGTTGGAATTTATACATATGGTACCTATTAATCTTCAATGTTATTAAATAAAAGAAATCACTGAAAACCATTTATAAATTTGTTAAAGACTGCTTCCTATCATTCTATAATTCACGACTATATTGTATTGTATTGTATTTATTAACATTCCATGGTATTCATACATGCTTACAGCTAGAATATGGAACATGTCAAAAAAACTTAATACTATTATAAAGTCTTAATTTATAATCACAGTCTAGATAAAATATATACAGATGAGATTTACAATATAGTCTACTAGTACAACACAAAGTTTTAGTATCAATTTCATGAAGTGTTATTGAATGTCATGAATTCACCTACAGAATAGAAGGCGTGAGAAATTAGGTACTTCTTTAATTTGGCCCTAAATAATCTTATGTTTTGAGTTTCATTTTTTATATCGATAGGGAGGCTATTAAAAATTTTTACTGCCATATAACGCACTCCTTTTTGATAGCACGATAGACTTGCCGATAGAGTATGAAAGTCATTTTTTTGACGTGTATTTATGCTATGAACTGTTGAATTAGTTACAAAGTTTTCACGATTACATACGAGGAAGACTATTAATGAAAAGATATACTGACAAGCCATGGGCATTATTTGTAGTTTTTTGAAAATAGTCCTACACGATTCCCTAGATTTGGCACCTACTATTATTCTAATTACTCTTTTTTATAATAGAAATATATTGTTACTATCTGTGGAATTTTCCCAGAATATTATTCCAAAACTCATTACCGAGTGGAAGTATGCAAAGTATATTGTTTTTAAGGTATTGATATTTACTATCTTTTGCATAGATCTAATAGCAAAACAAGCTGAATTTAGTTTGGGGGTAATTTCTTTAATACGATTTTTCCAATTTAACACATCGATTTTTAAGCCAAGAAATTTGGTTGTTGTTGTTTCTAATAGGGATCTATTGTTAATTATTGCGCTAGAAATTTGCGACGTTGAATTTGGACAGGATTTAAATTGAATTATGTTAGTTTTGTTACAATTTAATACTAATTTATTGACTGAGAACCAGTCACATATTTTTAAGAGAATTTCCTCTGTTGAAGATTGGAATGTGTTGGAGTTATTGGCTGTAATTACTATAATTGTGTCATCTGCAAATAATATGGGATGACCTACATGAGGGAGAGCGGAAAGATTAAAGATTGTAGAGCTTTTCAGATAAGTTCTTTGCTATTAAAGTTGGAATTTATACATACCTATAAATCTTAAATGTTGTTAAATAAAAAAAAATCACTGAAAACCATTTATAAATTTGTTAAAGACTGCTTCTATAATTCACGAGTATAAAAATTAATATGTTCATATACGAGTAGTACAGAATAGGTTTAATTGATTGAATGGAATTGTAATCCTAGTAAATTAGCTTATATGTGCATGATATTCATGATAAATAGAACCACAACAATTTTCACACGTAATATTTCATTTTTTTAATGTACCGGTATTTCTAATCCAGTGTAACTTCGAATCTCGTAGAATGCCTACGTTTTTTCTAATGTTTGTTTATTTTCCTGTGATATCTATTTTTATTGAGACTCTACATCCATCTGGTATGATATCGATAAAAGAAAATTGGGTAACATCAGAAAATGTCAATTGATGTTGAAGACTGCACTAACAGCTAATGAACTTTAATTGTGGATGGTCTAATTTATGAAAAACCAAAATCGTCAAATAAAAATGTTGATTCTTCATTGTTCTATATACATTTTTAACACTTATACAGGGTGATTCAGACCACCCATAACAGTCATTCCTTTCGGGAACTAGTGCATTAAAATTTTTGAGACAAAAATATTTATTACTAAAGCACATGTGAACTTTCACTTGAGCTTGATTTCATCAATCCATCTTAACAGGAAGTAGGGTCAGTGGCGTATCACTTTAAAATTTCAAATGGGAGTAGTGGTCAAATATGGTACCATTTGCTAGAGCTCTTCGAAACAAACAACTTTCAGAGGAAACGTTTTTATTAATTCCTACTCTTTCAATGAGAAAACGTACAAAAAAGCAATGGGTGATTCGGACCAACGTAAAGTCATTTATTTCGGAAACTAGCGCATTAAAATTTTCGAGACAAAAATATTTTTAACTAAAACACATGTGAACTTTCACTTGAGCTTGATTTCATCAATCAATCTTAACAGGAAATAGGGTCAGTGGCGTATCACTTTAAAATTTCAAATGGGAATCCGGTCAGATTTGGTACTATTTGATAGAGCACTTCAAAACAAACAACTTTCATAGGAAACGTTTTTATTAATTCCTACTCTTTCAATGATAAAACGTACGCAAAGACAATGCCATCAATATTGAGAAATGTTACAATACGAAAAGGGGAAGGGGTAGTTTACTTGTATTCACCCATGCCAGCCACCAGGTCTACACTCAGCCAGGTAATTGTACGTGTGTACTATGTTAATATTAAATGTACTTATCTAGTTTACATTTTCTTTTCGTAACATTACTCAATATTAATGACATCTTTTCGTGCGTTTTCTCATTGAAAGAGTAGGAATTGTTAAAAACGTTTCCTATGAAAGTTGTTTGTTTTGAAGAGCTCTATCAAATGGTACCCTATTTGACCCGACCCCCATTTGAAATTTTAAAGTGATACGCCACTGACCCTACTTCCTGTTAAGACTGATTGATGAAATCAAGCTCAAGTGAAAGTTCACATGTGCTTTAGTAGTAAATATTTTTGTTTCAAAAATTTTAATGCACTAGTTTCCGAAATAAATTACTGTTACAGGTGGTCTGAATCAACCTGTATAATCATTGATTAACTTTATAACTTCTTTATTGTGTTAACATTAATTCCTGACGTTTTTTATAATGCCATGTACCAATGAAGTGGCTTTTTTTATCAGTATGATATATATAATCAAATTTAGAATAGGTTAACTTAATTTTTTGTAAAAATGTTACTGTTAATTAATGTTATTATTTTTATTTGTTGTGTAAATTCCTAGGGGCAGTAACAAACTACTTTTATATACTTTGTCCTTGCCGCTTTATATACAATTGTAAAATTTAATTTTATAGTTGTAATACCGGTATTCTAAAAATTTTTTTGACGAAGTCAGATCGTGTATTTGTTTTATGGCAAATAAGATTTCTATCTGCCTATCTATTGAGCATTTATAAAAGAATCTTGGTTGGAGTTGAAGTAAAGAGTCAGATGTTTTTGCATACTTACTCAACAGCCCTTTTAAATGCAAGCACGGATGGGTAAATTTCTCGTAATTTTTTAATGTGATTCTCATTCCAGGTTTACATCATGCATCTCTGGTTGTTCATATTCGGAACTGTTCTGGCACTTAGCACTGGAGCAGCTGTTGCCCAGAGTAAGCATTGAACGAGTTAAGAGTGAGTTCTGAAGGAAGGAAACCCCTGATACTTGTAATTAAAGTTGTCGTTGAAAATGTGCTAATTTAACAATATTCGGATCAGCTCATGTATTTTTTTTATCAAGATTTTATTATGCATAATTCTGAAACTGAAATATGCTCAGAAGATCAAAAAAGATAGTCACAATTTCTTGTTCATTTCTTGTGTTTACCAGTATTCATAGCTCATTAAATAAGTTATTAGAGACAGTATTGCCATGCTGCAAAAAAAAAAAAAAATCGATTTCGAGATTTTCTCGAAAATACAGTTTTCAACATTCTTGATAAGTCTTGTCGAAAAAGTAACTTTAAGCATGCTATCTGTATAAACAGATTTTTCATAAACTATTGGTCGCATTTTGTTCATACCAGGATTTAGTATAAATGAGTCAATATATCCGGGAATGATGCACATGAAATATAATATTTTTTTAGTAAATAGATAATAATTCATGTTGAATCTTTCGTACACTACTTTTAACACTTGAATATAAATAATAATAAATGGCGATCTTACTCGTGTTAATTGTATAAGCATGTGGGGCTTACAGCTGTTTCGGTGCTTCTTCACACCATCCTCAGAGCCTACTAGATCTCGGCGTCATCTCGAACTTCGCTGCCTGTTGTGTGGGTGCGTTCGATACAGTAACATAAATACAGACATGGAAATCCTACACATACAACCCAAAAACCAAAAACTCAACACACTAGAAAAATATGAAATATACAGTCACACTAAAACACACCCTGATCAAATTCTCAACACACAGATCAATTTCAGAACACACACACTATTTGACACCACATTTCAATACTTTTCAACAATCGAACGCACCCACACAACAGGCAGCGAAGTTCGAGATGACGCCGAGATCTAGTAGGCTCTGAGGATGGTGTGAAGAAGCACCGAAACAGCTGTAAGCCGCACATGCTTACACAATTAACACGAGTAAGATCGCCATTTAATCAATTATTTAGATAATAATTGTTCTTTATTTCAAATCAAAAACACAAAATGTTGATAAGTTCGAAATCTATTCTAACGATATTTTTTTTTCATTTTATTTCTTTATACAGGGTGATTCAGAAGAAAAAGTGAATATTTTAGAGAGTGGTAGTATGGACTATTCTATGTAAAAAAAAAGTTAATGTAGACGTATGTTCAATTTTAAATGCAGCTGTTTGAGTGTTACACATAACAAGCCTTACAAATTATATGAAGGAACAACAAGCGACTGGGTGCTATTGACTATGTATAAAGGAATATATGTATCAATCTTCTGAGATTGTTTGAGGGCAGAACTGTTCATAATGGATGTAGAGCAGTGGCTCCCAAACTTTCTGAAGGCGTAACTTACTTTTGGGCAAGATTTCTGTTCGCAACCCCCCACTACCATACCGGTTCTTGACATCATTTGAAAAATACAAATCCCTATAAAATTGCAGACAACTATAATTTTGCTCAAAATCAGTGGATACCACCCAAAGTACCATTTTAGACAACAGTTTTTTTTAGTATTTCCTGGAAGAAATTAAAAAGAATTACGAAAGTTACAGATGGATACTGAATCCATTTTAGACAGTTGCGTTAAATTGGCACACTTTTTGGGATCCTGCTCTCACGGTGATTTATTAAGGATTATGCTTCATCATAACATTCGCTCCATTATAGCTGCAGCACTAAGAGAAGATGACTTAAAGGTTTTCGAAGAAGTCCATAGCCTAGCAGAAAATGGAAGCCACAGAAGAATCTATATAATTGCCTTAAGAAACAAAAGCAAAGATTACATTATTGACCCAACCATCAGGTTTCAAATCCGTCAGTCCCAGCCTTTAGAAGTCCATCAAGAAAAGTAGAGCATTTATATACTTACCATTTCATATTATAAAGAAAAATACGAACTCGATGATATAGAGGTAAAGGGCCTACTCATTGACGCTAGAGGAACAATTCCGGGCTTCCTAGCAAAATTTTGGAAATCCTTTTGCATTTAAATGGCGATTTTCATAAATTGAAAAATAACATTAGGAAAGATGATGATTCATTAATTTCAGGGGGTTATTCTTAGAGATATTTCAAGCAAAAAAAAAGTTTAATACAATTCTGCTTTCTTTTCTAGATACAAATGCTCCTATATGAAACATTTTATAGCGTGTTTTGGGAAAGTTATTGATTTAATTCCCAATATGTTCAGTCATTTTAAGAGAACAGTGCATTATGATAATAATTGATTGAAGGAATTTTAGTTTTGTCCTTCAAATGTGCAGAAATTTGATCCGATCAAATATAACATTGTAAAATTCCTTTCCAGAACGAAAAGTTACGTTTGTTCCGATTAAATTTCTGCACATAGGCCTACAGGGTGATTCACGAGAATGGTAAAAAATTTAGGATACGATATCTTAGGCCATTTTGAGTGAAAAAGTTCATATGAACATAGCTCTGTTTTTGAACGATGGCGGAGCTAGATGCATTTTTTTGGTAAAACGTCTCGCCCCAATGTGAATCGGACATTACCGTATGCTGTTAACATGAGACAAAGTCACCGATCGCAATGAATGACGTAACATTGGAATCTGCATTGTGAGCGATGTAGATAAGAGAAATAAACCGGGTGGGGGGGCATTAAAAATATCCAATCGCCTGCCCTCATCTGATGTAATGACACAGAACCACACATTATACAGGTACAGTTATCAGAAGTGTTAAGTTGTGTTTTTTAAGATGCCTTATAAATTTTCGACTATAGAATACGCCGATATTGTGTATGTTTACGGTTTGTGCGATGGAAGTTCCTTGCATGCCGTCGCTGAATATGAACGATGCTTTTCGAACAGAAGGGTACCATATCCAAGAGTACTTACTGTCTATGGCAGTGGTTCCCAACCGGTGTGCCCCGGCACCCTAAGGCGTGCCGCGAGATACTGAAATAAACCAAAAAAAATACTGTCTACTTAAGCCTAAAGTCTTGTAAGGTCTTGAAATAAAATAAGCAAATTAATTACTCTCGTGCACTACAGATCGATTCATTTCGAAGATTCAATTATACTTGTATCCGGCTCCGGCAGATGGCATTACAGCCAATCCCTGCCAAACATTCCTGATTCAGTATACTAGTATAGACTACTCGGTTCCTCACGAACATTTCCGAGACTTCGACAGAACAATATATAAAATTGATGTATTTTTACTAAGTGATTGTAGTAAAGTTTACTGTATTATGTTATGATATATGTTACTTATTATATCATCTTTCAATAAATGGATATATTAAACTTCAATTTTTTTTAATTCAAGAAAGGGTGCCCCCAGTTTTTAATGTTATTCTCAAGGGTGCCGCGAATTTAAAAAGGTTGGGAAACAGTGGTCTATGGGGTTGGATGAAAGAATTGGTATAGCAAAGGAAGGGGGACCGTAGTCGACCGTATTTTGGATGCGGCATAGAGAACAGCCATGTGCAACTCTCCGGAGCGATGAGCGCGATTCATGCCCGAGCGCAACAGTGCGTTGAAGGAGGTAGCTTTAAAAATGTGCGAAAACATCGATCCGGACTTCTAAAATATTAGGTATGCATGCATGCGTGAATATAAACTTTAAATTTGTCCGTTATGTGCCTCTAAATGCGAGTTAATACAATGAAATCTCAGAGGCTTTTGTGAAATCAAAGAGCCATACTTCCGTAACTGTTCGAAAAAAGACCCATATTCATATGAATTTTTTTACTCAGAATGACTTCAGAATTCACATTCCAAATTTTTTACCTTTCCTCGTGAATCACCCTGTATATAGGACAAAACTACAATTCTTTCATTAATTTATTATCATAATACACTAATCTCTTAAATTGACTGGGCATATTGGGAACCAAACTACATCAATGGCTTTTCTAAAAAATGCTATGAAATGTTTATTTTGACAATGAAGGATAACACTTCGAAACTAGTCCACCAGTTAATTTCCTAAAACATTAACAAAGTAAAGAAGTTGATCAGTTAATATAAAACAATTTGTATCTCGAAAAGGATGCAAAAACGAGCAAAACTGTATAAAGCTTTTTTGCTGAAATTAATAACATTACTTACGGTCCACTCTGTATAAATTTGTGAAAAACAATTGACGTAACAGTATTAATTTTCTGCTGATTCATAGCAGAATGCTTGCTCTGAAAATTTGAGTGCTTATAACATTAATTGAAATTGAGTTGTAGTAAATATATTTATTTTTATTAATTATGTGTACATTGTAATATTTCAGAGAAAGTAGTCTGTTACCTTGGAAGCTGGTCAACATACCGACCTGGGGATGGCAAGTTTGACATAGAACACATCAATCCTCACCTCTGTACACATGTTATATACACGTTTGTAGGAATTACGAGTGCTGGAGGAATTCGAATTCTAGATGATTGGAATGAAATTGGCAAAGGTAAGATTTTCAACTATGACACTGTTTTGTTAATCCTTAATTTTAATGAAAGATATGGAAAAGTAGTAATGTCTTCATAATCCAGAGCCCGGATTTATATGCAAAACGCATGTTGCATTTGATATTCCAGAAATTTTCAAAAGCGGGTTTCTTTTGAAAAATATGTATGTATGTATGTATGTATGTATGTATGTATGTATGTATGTATGTATGTATGTATGTATGTATGTATGTATTTATTTATTCACACTGCAAATGGGTGGTAAGTAATTACACTCAATAATGACAATTAATAATAAACACAACTAATAAAAACAATAATAATTAATAATAATGATAAATAATAATAATAATAATAACAACAACAACAAGGAGCATCCTAAATTAAATGAAGCACGATCACTTAAAATAACATTTAAAGTAAATCTAATTTGTATCTTAGCCCTAAGTTCATACTTGCACAAGTACCTTTTGGCACTACACTTATTTCGCTATCAACTCACTCACTGCAACGATTCTATCCTGATTTCACTAACACTTCAAAACCATTTCACTGTTCAAATACTTTGCACAGCCACTATGAACTGTAGAACTTCACTGACACAAACACACTTCACTTACACAATAGACTTCACTGACACTACACACTTCACAGACACAACATACTTCCTCACTGATACAACACTTCAAATAATAAAATATCAATTACACCCTTTAAATAGTGTGTATAATATACTACCGTCTATTATTAAAGTCCTTAAACCTATTTTTAAATACATTTTTGGTTATTAGTAAAGCCTTTAGTAAGTCTGCAGGTAAAGCATTCCAGTCCCTGATAGTTTGATTGAGGAAAGAAAACTTTCCAGTGTCCGTCCTCTGTCTTCTTTCCCTCCATTTATAATCTTGATCTTGATAGGATCCTCAGTTTCTGGTTTTATATTAATAAAATTGTATTTGGAATGAAATTGATGTGGTACTGGTAATCCATAAAATAATACATACCAGTACGTATTTTATTATAATTACAAGTGTAATTTTCAACGGAAAAATATTTTCAATACTTTTTTTTGTATTTGTACAGAACAACATATATTTTATTTATACATTGGAGCTTCGATTATAATAAAAATTGGAAATTTATCCTTTGAAGAGGTGGAAAAATTCAAATTTTTTGGAGTAAAAGTAACAAATATAAATGATAATCAGGAGGAAATTAAATGCAGAATAAATATGGGAAATGCATGTTATTATTCAGTTGAATCACTTTCATCAAAAAGTTTGAACTTTGTATTGATTGTACGCTGCACTTATGTAGCCTTCAGGACTTGATGCATTAGTAAATTTCCCAAACCTGATCTTTCCATTTCTGTAATATTGTGTCCCGCCTATTGACATCGAAAGAGCATTTTTATTTTACGTACCAGTAACTTATGTTTGTGTGATGTGTTCAACCATGACAATATTTTTATGTTTGCTGCAATGAATATTACAGGTGGTTTCAGGCGTTTTAATGAACTGAGGAATCAAAATCCTTCACTCAAAACATTGGTTGCCATTGGAGGTTGGAATGAAGGATCTACAACTTATTCTCAGGTAAACTGTTTTTCCTCAAACTTCAGATATTGTTTGACAATGTTACAGAGCAGACATTACTGAATGGTAAGCAAAATTAAACTGGGCTAACCAAATCTCTTTTGACTCTCAGCGATATTAATATAGTTCTCAACATAAATAAAATGGCTTACACACAAATACAAAGAGGTTAAGGATTATTTTTCCTTCCCATTACATGAAATATAAAAATAAAGTATTGTAATGCTGAAAATAGTTACAGTATATATATGATACAAATGTTAAAAATAACTTATTTATTTTGTTAGTGTAGCAATCCTGCGAACAAAATAAAATCATTTTTAACATATGTGTCGCACACAATTTTTTTAGACAGACATTCATCCATGCTGATATGGGGAAAATTACACCAATTTCTCTACTGCTGTATTTTCTCTCCTTGTAATAGTGAAACTTTATTACATTGAAATAAGATGATGGTATAGCTCAGAGATAGAACACTGCACTGCAGATTGAGAGATTCCCGGTTCAAAGCTGAGTGTCCTTTAATTCTTAAAGTTACTTTTAATTCTTTCATTTGTTGTGTTGTTTTCTAATGCCAGGCGTTTGACAATAAAGTCATTTGACCTCTTGCACTCCAATATTTTCCAAAGATATTATCATGACCAGCCACTGAAGCACAGATTTTGAGGTGTTCCGAATCCATTTCTTGGTTTGAGTTGCACAATGGGCAGTTAGGGGACTGATATATTCCAATTCTATGCAGGTGTTTGGCCAAACAATCATGGCCTGTTGCCAATCTAAATGCAGCTACAAACAATTTTCGTGGTAAATCGGGAATTAACTGTGGATTTTGATGCAGAGAGTTCCATTTTTTCCCTTGAGATTGTGTTATCAAATTCTTTCATATAGTTATCAATGAAAGAGTAAGTTGTTGAAGTAAATTATTTAATTTGTATACATTTCTTAACCAAAAACAGTAAATTTTTAAGTAACCCTGACATAGTTTGAATCTCTTTATTGAACTGTTCCAATCATTTCCGTGTGACATCTGGTGAGAAACAGTTGACAAATGGTGCAAACAGTTGAAAGTCAGTGTTAAAAGTGCTTTTTGCACACTACTGTATAAAAGACAATCATTTTTAACATGCTTGCCTAGTGTTAAAGTTCTACATTTAGAAATGGCTATCTAAAAAATTCGTTTCGATATTTTCACACAAACAAACTTTTTCAGCATCTCTGGTAAAGAAAAAAGTGTTTCGAATATGTCTTTTGTCTGTTTATGGGTGTATATCAATATCGCCAAAACTATTGAACAGATTTTGTTCTTTTCGAGTACTGGTATCTAAAAATAATAATTCTGTATGTGATAGCCTATAGAGCAGGCCTGCACAAGGTTTGCGCTCTCCGATCCGGCTCACAGCTCATGAGCGGAATGCAGATATTAGCTGCACTCTGTATAAGGGTGGACTGGAAGAAGGGGTGATCTCGTACAAAATATACACAAAAGGAAGTACTATTACGAGTGCTTATGAAATGAATTCCCGTTCAGTGTTTGCAAAACTATCTTGGACTATTATTAATTAATAAAGAAATATTTATTTTACAGAAGTAACAGAAATTGTATAGCTACTTAAATGTACAATATCATTTTGTTACATTTTTATTTATCAGTACATCAAAACGAGGTTTTATGCAGTTGGCAGCTGAAAGGAACAGTAGCCTACTGATCATAATGAAACATCAGTTACAAATGTTCGATGTCTGCCTTTATTAAAGTTGATTATAGAAAACAGTTGCTCACAAATATAAATGTTGAGCTAAACATAGCAATCATTTTCACAGCCAGCCTGTGTAGTCGTGGATATTATTGCTAATGTTTAGTCTTGTAAAACTCAACCAGGCTAGTAGTATTATTCAAACGATCCTTAGTCTTTAGGTCACATTGAAGATCAATAAGTTCGAGCTGTAAATCGTTAAATGTTAAATGTTATGTTCCGTCTTTTAGATTCCTCCATACGTACTGTAGCAGTAGGTAAGCAACGTGAAACAGTTACTGAGAATAGGCCTACACACTGCACTCCACTAGATAGCTGAGTGGTCGTTTCACTCTCCTCTACCTATAGCAAGTCTATGTCATTCTGACGTAGCCTATCTTCCTCTCTGTTTCGGCGAGCAGTAAACACCGCTCTTCCGCCCCAAAGGAGCGCGCGTGCTCGTCGAGCGCGGTTTGTGCAGGCCTGCTATAGAGAGTCAAGACCTGTGGTGAACGATCATACAACTAGTATGGTGTTTAGCACGATGATCCTCCCCCCCTCCCCCTGCCATTATAGCTATTTTGCAAAACTAGATTTTGCTGTCTACTGTAGCGCCCCAAATTCATCATGATTCTGAGTGGACACCAGTCCCATACACTGGTCGAAATTTCATGCAACGGTTTATTCCCCCATGTACAAGAAGACTCGAACCATTGCTCATTCTGTAATGCTAGTCCAAGACGTGACATCTTAGACTGTGATACTACAGTGTGGGATCTATTCAATATCTACAAGTCAATTCATCCGAATATGATGCACATATAATATAATTATTTTAGCACAAAACTAATGGGTCTTTATTTGAAACAATTAATACATCATGGTTATTTTCTTCAAATCAAATACGAGTGTTTTCTTAACTTATTCATATTAGGTATAATCCGGGCTGGGCAGTATTTGAAATGCATGTATTTGAAATAGATTTGTATTTTGTAATTTGCAATGATTTTAGAAAGTATTTTGTATTTTGTATTTAAATACATAAAATTGGTGTATTTTATATTTCAAATACTCAAAATACTTGCTTCTTCTTCTTGTCCTTCAAGTTTTGGATTTGTATTTCAAGAATTGACTTCTATCTTATTTGCCTACCCATTTCATTTGTGCTAGCCATACACTTAGTTTTCTTGCCACAACTGATTTCCTTAATGCCATAAAGAAATCTCTAACAGTATCAAGGATCCATCACCCAACATTTGCTAAGTGTTCAGCATTATGGAATGCGTCTAGGAGACCCAAATCCTCAGAAATTATATCAGATGTCTTGAAATATTCATTAAAGTTTCCTTGCCCAACTCGATGGAATTCTCTTTATGGCTCAATCTCTCAAATATTGCAATTCAAACATGATATAATCAGTATATGTGAAAAACTGGGATTACCAACCTTCAAAGATATTGAGTTTCAGTACCTTGAAGAATATTGTGCAGTTCTGAAACCCAAGTAAGGGGATCCTTAACTGATGAACTTTTTGAGAAACTGGCTTTTTTGAAAGGAAGCAGTAATTATTCATACATGTAGCACAATTTCATTGTTGACTGGGAAAAGGAAGAATGTTCAGTTACAGTGTTTATATAAAACTTCGAGATAAAAATAATTTTAATGTTAATACAATACCGGTATTTTAGATTTTCGGTAATATTCTTATTTCTTTATATATTGTATCGGGTATTTGAAATACAAATGTATTTCGAGTATTTGGAATATAAATGTATTTTGTATTTGTATTTCAAATACTATTCTTTGAAGTATTTTGTATTTGTATTTGAAATACTGGGATGTCAGGAATTTGGCCAGATCTGTGTATAATAAATTAACTACTGAAACAGTGTAGTTCGTATCAAATGAAAAATTACTTCCTAAGAGATCGGGTTTATTTATACTTTTTATTGCTACCAGTATTTCAGTTTAAGATTTTACTGTCGAAGTCACAAAGACTACCAGTAGACAAGAGCCACTCTTTCTTAAGTGCATCAGTAGTCACTAGTTCTGAACATTCTTTATTATGCATGAGTGATTTTCCACAGAAGCAATCAATGCTGTAACCTACCTTCAATAGTCCAATTTATAGTATATCACAATGTGTGATCTGTGAGAAAATATAAGATCCGTGTGGAAAGTATCCACAATAGTTCTTTTGACTAAAAATCGTACTTGATACAACTGACTGCAAACAGTTGGGTCAGACATCATACAGGCCTTTCTAGCTCCGAGTGGAGAGATGCGCTAAAGATGACCGGTAATGTTGCTCCTGTAAGCGCTATTCCAGGCAGAACTCAAGACGATAACCATGTAGGCGATGCCACAGTGAGGTTGAAACTTTGGCTCATGTTTTGGGTTCATGCCCATTTGGCGAAACTCTTCGTAACAGCAGACATCACAAAATCAGATCTGTAATTGCAACATGCCTTAAGTCCAATGGCTACACTACTTATGAAGAAGTCCATGGAATAGCGGATACTGGAAGTCATTGGCGTATTGATATTATAACATTTAAACCTGAGAGACAAAAGGTTATATTCTGGATCCGACCATCAGATTCGAGACGCATCAGAATCAACCTGAGGAGGTTAATCTAGAGAAAAGGAGAATTTATGAACCCACTATCCCTTATTACAAAACATCATATAAACTCAGGGATATAGAAGTCATCGGTTTAATGGTGGGCGCTAGAGGGACCATAACAAAACAATTTGTGTCATTCTGTCATAAATATAGAGTCCCAACAACAACAATTAAGGAAATTTTTATGATAGCTTTGAAGGGTTCTCTCCAGATTTTATGGCGACATTTGTATTTCAATTCAAATTACAGTTGAATTTTCTCAGTCTATTTTTTTTATCTGTATTTTCTTTTTATAAATTTTCATTATGTGAAATATTATCTACTGCAAACTTTAGTTTCTTGTAAACAAATTTCTTTTAAGACATTTTTAATGTCATTTTAAATGTTAATGTTTAACATTCTTTATCTTTGGCAACCTCACCGAGTTGAGGAAGATTGAATTATTGAAATAGCTTTTCTATTTTTTTTTTTTTCAGGTTGTTAACAGTGCTTCCCTCAGATCGGCGTTTGTGAACAATATTGTAAATTTTGTTAAACAATATGAATTCGACGGATTTGATTTGGATTGGGAGTACCCATGCCAACGTGGTGGAGCATCAACAGACAAGGTAAAGTTTCCGAAAAACTGTATCTTCCATAAGTCAACTGTAGTAAAGAATTTGATTCAGTGTGTTATGTGGCTTTCAATATAAAGCTATTTTAAAAAAGTCAGGGCAATTTTGGCATTTGGAAACCTTGTTAAACATAGATTAGATTAGATTTTTTATTAGCCATTGGAATAGAAATAAGATTACTGTTTCATTCACAAAAGAAAGGGATTTAGCTTTAACATCACTGTACTTGTTTTCAAGTGCTTCATTTATGTTGCTTTGGTAAATTTTGTTTCGAAATTGTTATACCCAAGTTACACAGTCATCACGTTGAAATCCTTACTTTTATGAAAGACTAAACACCATTTCAAATTCATCAACCAATAAAGTACAGTACTTACCGGTAACTAACTATTGGAAATCAATTTTTGAAAATCGCATCATAAGCTTGAATTTTCATAACATTCAGCGTCCACAATTTTCAGATGTAAATTTTACTGATCGGTGCCCTCAAAGGATCGGTTCAGATATTGAGAAATCACTTGTATGGGAGTGATAATGGAAATTTGAAGTTATCTTAACCAATGGCTGTTGATTGGTTTAGATACCAATGCCAACAAATCCGTACTATTATTTTTCTCGCGGTATATGGCATTCAAATCATTCTAACCTATCTGATGATATTTCCCTCCCCCCTTTCTTAACTGTAAATGAGCACAAACGCAACTTAGGTGTAAATTTTTCTGACATTTTGTATATTCGATTCCCTAACCGTTTCAAATATATATCATTTTACCTTTTAGGTGTGTTTCCAAATTATATGCCATACACTTTGTCAAATCTGGGAACCTTTTCATAAGGGAAGCTAAATTTATATTATTATATATGCAAATTCTATTAATAGCATGAAATTTTCTGTCAGGTGAATAGACATGGCAGGAACGGATACATAATTTACAATAATCCATTTACTTACTTACAAATGGCTTTTAAGGAACCCGAAGGTTCATTGCCGCCCTCACATAAGCCCGCCATCGGTCCCTATCCTGTGCAAGATTAATCCAGTCTCTATCATCATACCCCACCTCCCTCAAATCCATTTTAATATTATCCTCCCATCTACGTCTCGGCCTCCCTAAAGGTCTTTTTCCCTAAGAAAGACAATTTTTAACAATCAAAGTTTTCCATAAACTCATGAAAAATCTTTGTATTTACAGCCAGAAAAAATAAAATTCTTCAGATCTCTCAAATTATAAAATATGAAACAAGATCATAAATTAGAGGTGGCCATCTTTGTAATTTTCAATGGCTATGAAACTATGATTTGTCTTTAAAATTTGATTAAATGTTACGTGAATACTTTGACCATGTTAGGGCAAGCAAGAAGTGACGAATGCATGGAGGGATACTTCTGCTACTTTTGTCTCTGGATCACTTTTTTTTTCACACTTCATTCCTAATCAAAGCTTTTCTCCTTTCCTAACTTCCCACGTAGTAGGACAACAGCCTGTGGAAATGAATACCTATATGCCTCTGTGAAAGTAACTAACAGCATATCGCTTTTCAGGCTGCCTATATACTTCTGCTTAAAGAACTTCGAGAAAAGTTTGACCAAAATGGATATCTGCTGTCAGCAGCTGTAGCAGCTGCAGAGTCTAGTGCAAGCCTCTCTTACGACATTCCAAAAGTGGGACAGTAAGTACTTATCTATTGAAATGAAGTGTTATTAATTTTAATATTGAAATCATGACCATAAACTAAATAATATCAAAACTTCAAACTTAAAAATTTAATGGCGGAAACTAGAAGCTTTGTGTACCAATTCTAAAAAAAAAAAGTATGAGGCTGTGATTTACAGGTTACCAGTACAAATATTATTTCTGAGAATATGAATTTGTACAGAAGTATCAAGTGTGGGTACTTTTTGAAAAGCTCTTAATGAGCTTTATTCAAAAATAAAAAAATATATATTGGGTGTTACATTTAAAATAAGAGAGTTGGAGTTACTTCCGGTTAAACCGGAAGTAGAAAAAACTCGGTAATACCATTTTTGAGTTCTTAGTATACGGTTAACCTCACGTACCAAGTTTCATATCACTGAACCGTATGCTTCAAAAGTTATTTAGGTAGTGCATTTATTATTTCAATATTCGATACAAATTTCTGTTTTCTTGACTTAGAAACACTTAATTTGTACAGAAGTATCAAATGTGGTCATTTTTGAAAAGCTCTTAATGGGCACTACTGAAAAAGAAAAAAAATATATTGGGTGTTCCATTTAAAATAAGAGAGTTGGAGTTACTTCCGGTTAAACCGGAAGTAGAAAAAACTCGGTAATACCATTATTGATTTTAATTATATGTGTACAAAACCGCCTTTGCATATCATAAAATAAATAAATTTTCATTAACGTTTTCGATACTTGTGTATCATCTTCAGATGTGATGTGTTAGATTAATATGATGAAAACCTTGCCTATTAGATGGACCTTAATGTGGTAATTTTCGGGTCATATTAGTGTGGTTGCTTGGACTTAACTTAGGTTGATCTATGATATACATGCTATGTTAGGTTAAATCACTGCGAGTCATGTGATATGATCTAAAATATAAAATAAAACTGTTTAAGAATTGTAACCACTATTAGCGTAGTCATTGAAATGTGAACACTTTGTATAAACACTTTAAAAGTTTGAATCACTTTGAACATGTGTTGGCTGTATTTACCGATTTGAATCACCGCAAGTCATGTGATTTAACCTAACATAGCATGTATATCATAGATCAACCTAAGTTAAGTCCAAGCAACCACACTAATATGACCCGAAAATTATCACATTAAGTTCCATCTAATAGGCAAGGTTTTCATCATATTAATCTAACACATCACATCTGAAGATGATACACAAGTATCGAAAACGTTAATGAAAATTTATTTATTTTGTGATAAGCAAAGGCGGTTTTGTACACATATAATTATAGTCAAACATTAAATAGCTTATCGGCAAACTTCAACATGAAACCATTATTGAGTTCTTAGTATATGGTTATCCCCACATACCAAGTTTCATGTCACTGAACCACATGCTTCAAAAGTTATTTAGGTGGTGCGGGACTTTTAGCTAATCCTGTGTATCTCTGTAGGTACCTGGACTTCATTAATATCATGGCTTATGACCTGCACGGATCGTGGGATTCTGTAACAGGACATAATGCACCACTGTATCCCAGCTCCAAGGACGTGACACAACAGCAGAGGAGTCTTAATGTGGTGAGTTATTATAGTCGTCTTCAGAGAAGTTGATCACAAATATCCTAGACCTAGGTAGTCATTGACAGTTGCCTAGTGTTTAATATAAGGCAGTTCGTTAAATCCTGTGTCATTACTTGATCGTAATTATCTGTTCACTTAAGGGAAGTGGGTAGTGATGTCTGTACGATTAAAGAATTTCAGTACAAAAGTTTAATTCAGTATTTCTAGGTTTTTAGTGTTGAGAGAGGAAAGAAAATTTCCATGGTTATAAAGAGTCTTTTAACATATAACAGCTGCCGTGTTTATGAAGCTATGTATTTATTTATTTACACTGCAAGTGGGCAAGCACCCCTGGCAGTGGTATACACAATATAAACAATACACAATAAAATTACAATACACAACACAAGTATAGAGTACACAATACAATTATACAATACTCAATACAATTATACAATACACAATACAATACACAATACAATAAGAATACGCAATACAATTTAACACAATAATTACAATTAATAATAATACATAAAATAACATAATTTTACATTTTGAATCTCGCGTACCGTACACTACTTTTAACACTTGAATATAAGTAATTGATTAACTAGCGGACTTACTCGTGTTAATTATGTAAGTCAGGCAGATCATTCCAAACACGCTACAAAGAACACACTAAGCAATAACCAGAGGACACAATACATCTATATACGCCGATCACATAACCAATGTTAACCATACATACAATAACATAAATGAGGACATGGAAATCTTACACATACAACCCAAGAACCAAAACCTCAACACACTAGAACAATACGAAATATACAAACACACTAAAACACACCCTGATCAAATTCTCAAGACACAGATCAATTTCAGTACACACACACTATTTGACTCCACTCTTCAACACCTTTCAACAATCAAACGCACCCACATAACAGGCAGAGAAGTTCGAGATGACACCGAGATCTAGTAGGCTCTGAGGATGGTGTGATGAAGCACCGAAACAGCTGTGAGCCGCACAGACTTAAATAATTAACAGGAGTAAGTCCGCTAGTTAATCAATGACTTACAAAAGTTTAGTTCAGTATTTCTAGGTTTTTAGTGTTGAGACAGGAAAGAAAATTTCCATGGTTATAAAGGGTCTTTTAACATATAACAGCTGCCGTGTTTATGAAGCTATAGCACTCATATTTTTTCCATGGTTACAATTGTTGACAAATAATCATGAAACGTAACACCATTCCACAACTCTTAGAAATCATTAAAATTTATTATTATAAAAAGTCATCTGTTCACCAAGCAATTTCTTTACTGTAATGCTTTGTACCATACAACAGGACGCTGCCGTTAAATACTGGCTTGGCCAAGGAGCTCCGCCTGAGAAGATCGTTGTAGGCATGGGCACATACGGTCGCACATTCACACTGAGCGGTTCAGCAAGCTGCGCTATTGGGGTGCCTGCAAGTGGGGCCGGAAGTGCAGGACCTTACACCAGGGAGGCAGGAATGCTGGGATACAATGAGGTACGAAGTTTCTCATGACTAGAGCTCGGCTATGGGTATCCCACTTCATTATGTTTTGTGAACACAGGTCATTTTGCTCTGACATGTGAAGGGACAGGTAAGTGATGGTTCCTACAAACACATTGATTGTAAGTACAGCCTGATGAAAATTGCAATGTTAAAATTTATATACATCTCGATTACACAACTTTCAACACTGTATCACTTCGGAATATATATGATAAGAACTTTCTTTTGTTAAATTTTGACGTACCATGTTAACATGTTTCGACCTATTTTGGGTCATCTTTAGAACTGGTCGTTGTTGGTCTTGGCGCCTCTTGTTTCCTGTGAGGGTGCATTCGTAGTGTAGAGTCAACGAGTGTATGTGTTTTGAAATTGAGTTGTGTGTTGAGAATATCGTTGGGGTGTATTTTCGTGTGTCTGTATATTTCATATTGTTCTATACAAACTCAAATGTAACACCTGCAACAACTTCTACATAGGACAGACAGGCAGATCATTTCAAACACGTTACAAAGAACACATCACAGCCATAACAAAATTACGAAACACCTCCATATATGCAGAACACATCACAAATGCCAACCACACCTACAGAGACATCAACACAGACATGGAAATACTGCACATCCAACCAAAAAGCCAGAAACTCAACACACTAGAACAATATGAAATATACAGACACACGAAAACACATTCAAATGAAATTCTCAACACACAACTAAATTTCAGAACACACACTCTTTGACTCCACATTATACTACACAAACACACCCCCACAGAAAACACAAACAAAAGGTAAGTGATAGTGCCTGTACTCTTTCTACAAACGCATTGATTGTAAGTACAGCCTGATGAAAATTGCAATGTAAAAATTTATAACTACTGAATTTACATTGTAATGCACAAGATGTGACGTTCTATTATAAAATCGGCCTCATGCTTGAAATTCCGTAGGTCTTTGAAATTTAATTGTATTATTCTTGTGTTGCCGCTCCAATCACTCGCCTCAATTCCTTTGTTGCAACCACTAAGCTGCTTCCATTATGTTGTTGTTGTTTTCTAATGCCAGGCGTTTGACAATAAAGTCATTTGACCTCTTGCACTCCAATATTTTTCAAAGATATTGTCATGGTCAGCCACTGAAGCACAGATTTTGATGTGTTCCGAATCCATTTCTTGATTTGAATTGCACAATAGGCAGTTAGGGGACTGATATATTTTAATTCTATGCAGGTGCTTGGCCACACAGTCATGGCCTGTTGCCAATCTAAATGCAGCTACATCGGGAATTAACTGTGGATTATGATGCAGAGAGTTCCATTTTTTCCCTTGGGATTGCGTTATCAAATTTTGTTTGTTGAAGTCTAAGTATGTAGATTTAATAAATCTCTTCACAGAGTAATACGTAGATTTAGTAACAGGTCTGTAAGTAGCAGTGCTGCCCTTCTTTGCTAAAGCATCCGCATTCTCGTTTCCTATGATTCCACAATGGGATGGTATCCATTGGAATAAAACTCTTTTATTGAGTGTTATTAATTGAGAGAGCATTTTAGTTATTTCTGCTGTTTGAGATGAAGGTGTGTGTCTTGAGACTATTGATAGAATAGCTGCTTTGGAGTCTGACAATATAACTGCATTTTTAAATTTACTGATGTGGCATAGAAGATTCCTAAGACTTTCAGCTTCCATTATAAAATGACAGCTGTTTGTCTAATCCATGTGGACTAAAACCGAGGTTGCGATGTCTTGCGAAATAAATAATTAGTTTGCTCCAGGTTTTACATGAATGACTAGAGTCCCGATGTGAAATGCGAACATGTGGAGGCCATGGAAATAAATAGTGCTTCAAGTAGTATTAATTTTTCAAATGGTGTTAATAATGATAATAATAATGCTCTCAGTGCGAGGAAATGTGTCAGTGAACAGAACTGTAGCAGCTGGCAGATCACAAGTGTATTGAACAAACAGTCTCAGCGAATTATATGCAACGTATGTGAATATATTAAAAATTCTCTGCCAGAAAAGGGAGCAATAGTTGAAACTGCAAAGGTGGTAGGACTGAGTAGACAAAGTGTCAGTAAAATAGTAAGAAAAAGGCCTGCAACACCTCAGATCCGGTTCGTAAAAATGTTCATTTCGAGCCCTGCCTATAACAGTTACCGGTACTTTTATCTGAACAGAAATACTTTGTAACGTGATGAAATTCAGTCTGGATATTACTGCACTATAAGTTTTCTTTGTTTTCAGATTTGTGAGAAGCTGAGTTCGTGGAATGTAATATGGGATGACGAACAGAAGGTGCCATTTGCTTGCAATGGAAATCAGTTTGTTGGATATGATAATCCAAAATCTATTGGACTGAAGGTAAGAATTAAGAAGCTTTACAACAAGATAAATACGGTAGCATATTCTTAGTTTATGCATTTCAATACACATTATTGGTAGGATTAAGGAAGTACAAACTTTCGCTTTTTTCACTTCATTTTATATAATAGATTTGACCACACTGTTACTGTGCATTTTAACCAAAAATTTTCTTATGGAGAAGAATCAGTAGAACGGAGAAAAATTCCCATTGGCACCGGGACTTGAACCCAAGTTTCCAGCTTTACGTGCTGATGTTTTATCCACTAAGCCATTTTATTGATTCTTCTCCATATGGAAATGGAGAATTACTGCACTGAAACTTCGTATGTACTTTGCTACATCATGGTATAATAACAATTTTCTTAGTTTCTGACCAAGAAAATTTTCCATATTTCACTTTCCGATTATACGAATCAGGGGATAAAGTAACGACATGAAAAAATCAGTTTAAAGATTTTCATGGAGATGCACGTTTCAGAAACTCTGATAACGAAAAAGTAATTTGGGTATGTCATATGTTAACTGCGACTTCACCAAAACTATTGGACTTATTTTGTTCACATTCAGTAGATCTATCTATGAGACAATTTATCCATGAATTATAAAAATGAAATATAATAATTTAATAAAAAATTAACTAGTCTTTATTTCAATTAAAATTAAAACACGATGGAAAACCTCTTCAAGAAACATTAGACGATTTTCTTCAGTTTTTTTTTTTTTTTTTTTTTTTTTTTTTTTTGTGATATAGAAAGGATTGAAACATGAAATGGTAGAATTCGATTGTAGGAAAAACAATTATCACGTATTATTTAAGTTATGTGTCTTTTGAATAGCAGTTAAAACTATAAATGGTAATATTGTTCATAATATTATAAAATACTGAAAGAAAAACATAACAAATACAGTAAAACTTCCCTTAACGGACACTTCCCAATAGCATACTCCTCTCAATAGTAGACATTTTAAAATTCCCCTGCAAAATAACATAGGCCCTTATGATAAAATTTTTCCAAATAGCGGACATTCTCAATAACGGACAGCGGGAAAGAAAAAAAAGGTTGTAAATTAAACGGAATTGTAATGAAATTCTTTGCAACAATCATTATCGTGCATTTGAACGTTCTTGTACTTTATTGAAGGTAAGCAGCACAGTTGTTAGTTGAGATACTGTGCGTGAGCAGTCCGTACTTTCTTAGTTTGTCAAGTTGAGTGTTCGGAAGTACAGTCACATTAAAAGTGTCACAAAAACGTAAACGTTTGTCACTAAAAGAGAAAGTGGATATTGTAAAGCACAGTGAGAAGGAGAAATTAAGTGTTCGTGAGCTGGCCACAAAGTTTAATGTGGGAAAAACTCAGGTTAGTGAAATTTTGAAAAAGAAGGATGTTATTTTGAAATCATACACTGAGAATGCAATTCTAGATTTCTTTGTGTAAGGTGAAGTGGTACAGTGACTGATGTTTATTTCATTTACAAAACATTAACTGGTACGATTTCTCTCTGGATGAATACTGTAAGCAATCTCACTGTCTACTGTACTGTACTGTAAAATGTAGTGTTGAATATGTATGAGAAATTTTAATGTACTGTATACATACTAAAGATTTTCTAAATAGCGGACACTTCTCAATAACGGACATTTAGTTTTTCCCCGGAGGTGTCCGCTATTGGGAAGTTTCACTGTAATAAGAAAATGTGTATCACCTTCGAGACACTCCTTTTTAAAGATGTATTCAAGATAAAGCTAGATATTAGGATCCAATATGATCAATGTTCATACTACTTTAAATCTTGTTTGTCACTTTAGGCTCAATACGTTGTCAGCAAAGGATTGGGAGGTGCCATGATCTGGAGCTTAGAAACAGATGACTTCTTAGGAAAGTGTCATGGCTCCAAGTTCCCATTGCTGAGGGCTATAAACGAAGTGTTCAATGGTGGAGTTCTTGTAAGTAACAGTTAGTAACTGTCACATACCGTATATCTTTCAAAGATGATTACAAGAGATTGTCTTGTATTTGTGGGTCAATTCATGTGAATCACATTACACTGAGAACAGAAACTTCAAAATCATGTTTAGTTTAAACTGTCGGTTGGAATTATTTGAAAATTTGAGCAAGAGAGGTAGAGTTCAGAAGTAACAAGGCTAATTGGGTACAGCAAGTATGTTGTTATTTAACTTCCGCTAAATAGACGTGACTTTATCGCACACTTCATGGCCTGCTCTATTATATCAATTTTCACCCTATGTTTCTATTATGAGAGTAGAATAAGTTCTTATAGAAAATCTTTCTTCTTGTTATGATAATAGATAAAATTGTGTAGGTATGTAACTTGTGTGTGACACGAACTTTTGCATTAGTGCTGTAAATTTTTGTAGTTGTGCATAAAAGTTCACTTCACATATACTTACTTACTTACTGGCTTTTAAGGAACCCCGAGGTTCATTGCCGCCCTCACATAAGCCCGCCATTGGTCCCTATCCTGAGCAAGATTAATCCAGTCTCTACCATCATATCCCACCTCCCTCAAATCCATTTTAATATTATCTTCCCAGCTACGTCTCGGCCTCCCTAAAGGTCTTTTTCCCTCCGGCCTCCCATCTAACACTCTATATGCATTTCTGGGACCAGCCTCATGGTCTAGTGGTCAGAGCTTCTGGCTATAGTTCATGAGGTCCCGGGTTCGATTCCCGGTTAGAGCACAGGAATTTTTCCTTAAAGGGGATTATTCCTGTGTTCGTCCATGGTCTGGAATTTAGGTTAAGTTTAGATTTAAGACCTCTCCTGGCACTACATTATCATAATCATCCTATCACATCATCGGGGTAATGTAACTCCGCCTTCCAGGCGCCCCAACCTCAGAAGTGGGTTACAATTAAGCCACAGCCAGGAGAGAAGACCAGAAATGTCGAAAAGACAATCTGGTGGAATTGGATTAAAAAAAAAATGCATTTCTGGATTCGCCCATACGTGCTACATGCCCTGCCCATCTCAAACGTCTGGATTTAATGTTCCTAATTATGTCAGGTGAAGAATACAATGCGTGCAGTTCTGTGTTGTGTAACTTTCTCCATTCTCCTGTAACTTCATCCCTCTTAGCCCCAAATATTTTCCTAAGCACCTTATTCTCAAACACCCTTAAGCTATGTTCCTCTCTCAAAGTGAGAGTCCATATGAGTTACATAAATATTTATTCAGTGCAAACGTAATATTTTACCTCCACTAAAAAAAATTATACAATTACATGATATTATCAGGATGCACTAATGTTTATCTCAACATAGTTTTATCTCTATTTTTTAAATTTCTCCAGCTGTGCACTGTCACATTAATTGACCTTTATTTACTTTCAGCTGTAATGGTTAAATCAAGGAAAAATATACCGGTATTTGAATATAAAATAAATGGAAAATTAACAACTTTTGGAATATGGTAGTTGTTCCTGCAATAACTCCTATGTGCAAAATATGAAAATTTTCAGTAGGAAGAAAAAACACATTTATTCTCCTATGGCAGTAGTGCATAGGAGACTGTGAATTCTTACATTTTCGAAAGAACGAAATATGTTGTTGTTGTTGTTTTCCAATGCCAGGCTTTTGACAATAAAGTCATTTGACGTCTTGCACTCCAATATTTTTCAAAGATATTATCATGGCCAGCCACTGAAGCACAGATTTTGAGGTGTTCCGAATCCATTTCTTGGTTTGAGTTGCACAATGGCCAGTTAGGGGACTGATATATTCCAATTCTATGCAGATGCTTGGCCAAACAATCATGGCCTGTTGCCAATCTAAATGCAGCTACAGACGATTTTCGTGGTAAATCGGGAATTAACTGTGGATTATGATGCAGAGAGTTCCATTTTTTCCCTTGGGATTGAGTTATCAAATTTTGTTTGTTGAAATCTAAGTATGTAGATTTAATAAATCTCTTCACAGAGTAATACGTAGATTACCCAGATGCACTAATGTTTATCTCAACATAGTTTTATCTCTATTTTAAAAATTTTTTCTGCTTGCACTGTCACATGAATTGACCTTCATTTACTTTCAGTTGTAATGTTTATTAATCATGGAAAAATATACCGATATTTAAATATAAAATAAATGGAAAATTAACAACTTATGGAATATCGTAGTTGTCCCTGCAGTAACTCCTATGTGCAAAATAAGAAATTTTTCAGTAGGAAGAAAAAACACATTTATTCTTCTATGGCAGTAGTGCATAGGAGGCTGTGAATTCTTACATTTTCGAAAGAAAGAAATATAATTATACATAGGAGCTTTTATTATTTGCTGTATCACTATTCAAGTTATTTAATAGATCAAAAATCTGAAAATCGATAAATATGTCACATAGGAGTTATTGCTGGAACAACGACGATATGCAGGTTTAACTTTTATTTGTTACAATCAAGATAAACTACCTAATACTCCTTTTCACTGATGCACACTTTTTAGTTCACAATTTTTAAATAAAATTTTAGTTTAAAATCAACGAATATTTTAATTGATTATCATATAAACATGTTACTAATATTTCCATTCTAGCCTCCTGATGAAGACACAACTACTACAACGACGACGACGATAAAAACTCCTGAAAACCCGGACATTCCAACTGATGTACGTATTCAACAAATAAATCACATGCGAAAAGTTATGAAGCATTTTCAAACTTCGGGATCTTGTGGTCTCCTCTTTATTTCATAAATTTTTAACATCTAGCATTATTATTATTAATTATTATTACTATTATTATTAATTATTATTATTATTATTATTATTATTATTATTATTATTATTATTATTACATGTACAACTCCATTCTTTCTACATTATACATATTCAAAATTTCCCAGTCTAAATAACTATATAATTTAAATTGAATTTAATTAAATAAAAAAACACGTAAATTTAGACATTAAGAGAGAAGTTTAAAACCAGTCTTAATTCCTTTTTAGGTTTCACATTCTCGCCCCCAGCCGCCCCACTCTGAAATTTCAAATGGCACTCTTTCTAGCATATCTGCCTGCATATCATATTTTGTCTGTCTATTTCACACATTCCAATCATATTAAAGTACCAAAAACGAACTAAATCCTAAATTTAACAATCAATTAAACAGTGACGTGAAAATAAAACAGTATAGATTTTTCTCTCTCTCTTTAACCTGGAACAGCAGAACCAAACATTACTTCAGAATTATGCTCTTTGTATATCAAGGAGGCTGTGTTAAAAAGTTCTGAACTCATACATTTGATTATGACGTGTGTGAAAAAGTAAAATTAGACTCTAATTCAGTGTACTGAAAAAAATGACGCACCATTATCATTTTTCTTTTTCTTATTAGCTTTCATTGCTTCTTTACTTGTTTCTAACTTTTCTTATTCTGTAAACTGCCATTGTTTGTTTGTTTACTTGTTTGTCTTTTTTTTACTCTGTTAGTTTTCATCATCTATTTGTTCTTTTTTGTTTTATATGCTTTGTCTAATGGCAGCCTCTAATTTGAGGAAGCTCTGTAAATAAATAAATACATTTTTTTTTAATTTACTACCACTCACGTTAGAGAAATATGTTTAAAATCTGGGAAACATTAAAGCTATGTGCAGAATAATGGTATAAATGATGGGTAAAAAAGCAAAGACAGTTTTTCAGATGCTTTGAAGGAATTTTATTTTTTCTTGTCCTCTTTTGGTATCAAACGTATTTACATGATTAGAATGATTGTATTCGACAACAGAAATTACGTATGCAGCAATTATGTAAAATAGAATGCTAAATATTGCTGATGAAAACTTTGTTCTCTTATTTCAGCCACCAGTGACGTCAGCACCTGAACCTGAAACTCCTGGAGTGTGCACGAAAGAAGGTCATATCAGAGATCCAAATAACTGTGAAATTTTCTATCACTGCCAGTCAGATGGATCTGGAGGGTTCATTGCCCATCAAAAGCAATGTTCCAATGGCTTACTATTTGACCCTGTATTGCAAGTTTGCAATTGGCCAAGTGCAGTTTCATGCTAAGTACCAGTAGCTATGAGAAAGGCAAACACAGGAAATTACTATAAGAATTCTTCAATATCTAACAAAAAGTACCGGTACATTATAATATACCGGTAACCTATTTTCATATAAAGTTTATGACATTGTGAATAGTTAGGACTCCTTTCATCCCAGAGCTTCCTGTTAGTCTTTGTTAACTTAACTCTAAACTCTAATACTAGGCTTCCATACATTCTTTCCATCCTTATAGTAAATATATTTGCTAACAAGGAGAGGTGTCAAAATGAAAATACAATATTCGTATTCATTTTCTTTATTTGCCTGAAGGTACAATAGTACAAGAGACCTCGTCAATGTAATAATATAAATAGCGTTAAAAAGATTAAAAAATAAAAAATAATAAAATTCAACTAAAATACTACATCATTATAAAAAAATTCATTCATATTGTAATAGTAATATGCGTTACAAGAGCGGTATGTTGACGTTTTCATGTTCGAGGAGAAGATTGAAAAAGCGAAACGTAGTTGAGCTTTTTTAATTTCCGAGAACATGAAAACAAACATACCGCTCGTGTATCGTACATTATTTTATGCGAAGATCGTTTATTACATACCTGAAAGAGGAATTTCTAATTAGTTGCAATGAAATCTCCATCTTGGTTTCTGTTCAATGACGGTAACTTTTAAAAACTAAAATATCTATCTTCAACATTGTTGCTATAAAATGTTTTCTGTGTTTACTGTATTCCAGCAGGCCGTGATACACGTGTCTTTTTTTTCCCCCAGTCTATAAATGCGAACTTAAAACAAACGGTAAGGTTATGTAATGATTTATTTTTAATTTTAATATTTTAACAATATTATTTATATAACATATTGCAGTAATAACATCGGCATCTGGAATCTTGTTGATTTTTTCACGGCATCCTTAAAGTTACTTGCATTACAAATGCAGTAACTTTTGTGGTGTTGTAGAGTTTACTTAATTTTTGCAAATATTTAAAAACAATAATTAACAGTGCAATTTAGGTGAAATTGCAGTAGTAAGTTTCCAATTTATAATATTACTATGTTAAACGTCTCTAAAAATAATATGTTAAAAGCCTAAAGCAGTAAAATGAATATGGCGCTTAAGCGGTAAGAAGAGGGAAATTGTTATGTGTGTTACGTTGGGAATACTGAATGTGATATTTCACACTTACCGCATATTGGTTTTGTGCGGAAAGCAAGCAAATACGCACGATCTCGCACAAAAGGATTATTTTGTAACCATCTCTTAGTTTGAAGTTTGAATTGTCTTTCATTTTGTGCTTAGCACAGTTAGAGGAGGTGCTCAAAGTGAATACTACTGAACTCTGAAGAAAGCTTACAGTGATGGACCATTGTCTGTTGGACTCTCTCAAAGATCCCAGAGATAGAACATATTGAATATGTGTGCGAAAAAATCCTGTTCCTTAGGTCCTCCTCATCATTTACAGGAATGATATAACACTAAGATATCCATGTGATTCCATAAGAAGAACATTCAGGCTGATGAAGTCAGGAGATCTTAGTGGCCAAGCAACATTTCCTCTATAACCAATCCATCTGTCTAGAAAAACACTATACAGTAACACAAAATATTATGTGTGAAATATGCAGGGTGACCATGATGCTATTGCTTTACTGCCAAGAGAATCTTCTTCAGTAAAGGGAGGGAAGGGTTTCTTCGAGAGTGCAGGCAGGCTTCGACATTGAGACGGGCTGGAAGCAACTTGGGACATCTGAACAAACATCACTCCCAATTCCAATGCTGTCTAGCAGGTAATAGTGCAACGCTGAACCTAAGTTGTCTGACAAAAAGATGTTTCTTTTGGTCTTTTCTACAATCTGTTAAATAATGCACGAACTTCTGGGACACCTGGTATGTAAAAATCCATTAATATTAATATAACAGACAATAGTAAATAGTAATTCGGCAATAGAAAAGAAAAGAAATTAAGTGTAGAGATTCGAACCTGAGCGGTAGTATATATTGCTGTACTACATTGCTACCTGTTTAGTTCTGCTGAGTTGTGACAAATGACATGTTATGAAACCTGACAAAGCTATTTCAACAGTCACTTTTTGGAAATATGGCTTATAACCTCATTTATTGAACTCGTAAAATTTGTTATGTGTTTAATTGAATAATCGTATTTCCCATTGGTTACCTCTCCTTGCAAAGCTATATTAGCTAATAGAGAACTTTTCAAATTGTAGGTTTAAGGTAAAATGTGTTAGTAAAGGGATAAAATTAGTGATGTCTTAAAAATATTAACTTATCAATAAATACCATATGAGTATTAAGTAACATATTCGAGCAGTGACATCAATAGTCTTATATGTATATATTCGTAAATATACTAAGATTACGAAAATAACATCAGAAGAGAATTTTTATTTGAATTCCAGCAGTTGAATAACCTGACACCTATATACATTATGAAAAGCGACTAAATTAGGTGTTTGGTTTTTACTGTGTTCACATACAACCAACTAAAACTCCCCTGGTATCTGGTAATTCTGTATATAAAATTCCATTTCTGAAGTAGAAAAAAATGAAACATGCAGAATTATTTACTACCTACAATAATTTGGTAGTAAAGATGATGGCCAGGGGATTGTATTGCAGACAAGAAATAAATTCTGCCATCAATTTCTCGCTCAGAACTACAGTATATCTTTCACTAAACACTTGGATAAACATCAATGTGTTAAGAAATCAGTGCCTGTATTAAAATGTTATTTCATTATGCAATTATCTTAAATACAAATGATTATTTATGAAATACAGTTGACGCTCTCTGACATATAATTGACTAAACTGAAATGAAATTGACTGAACTGAAATGCAATTGACGCTTTCTGAAACATAATTGAAGCTTTTTTAAACACAATTGACTCTTTTTTAAATACAATTGATGCTTTCTGAAATACAATTGACCCTTTTTGAAGCACAATTGACTCAACTGATTGGGCTACAACTGATGCATTCTGAAATACATTTTATTTATCTGATATACAAATGATACATTCTGAAATACATCTGGAAAAGGTGTAGAGCTTAATCTTACGATGTTTGGGTGACGTATATACGTCCGTTGATGTGACATATTAATGAATTAAATACTATTATAGTCACAATCATGCCATGGTATGAAAGAAAAATTTCACAACCTCGAGCAGGAATCGAACCTGCGACTTCCTGGTCTCCGGTCAGGCGCTCTACCACTGAGCTATCAAGTTCATCTCACGCCAAAGCCTCGGAATTATCCTTTCATATTGGCGACTCAGTTTAATCAACATCGTAAGGTTGTCACAAATTTATATACATTAAGTACCGGTATCTAGTAGAAATGTCATTAGCATTAAAGGCGATAATACTGAATGAATTAATATGTTCTATATTTTCTGCATGGGATATTCTCATTTTGGTGATCCTAACTATGGTAATCCAAGAAGAAGAAGAAGAAGAATAATTATGAAGATTATTATAGTGATTTATAGACAAAATTTTCACGTTTATAACAAAGACAAACTGAGAATTAGGAAATATGAATTATATTTATTTTAACAAGAAATAATTTATACACTAATTACATATAGCCAAGTTTCTATTAAAGAGTAATGTTCCATAGCATATACATTTATGTATCATCACTAGTATTATTTGGTGATTCATTTTTAATGAGTAGTCTTCTACTTGGATCATTCTTTAACCCAAGTTCTAATCTATACACATTCCATTTCTCTTCAGGATCTGTTCTTTCAGCCCAGAAAAATAATGTTCCCTTGTTTTTAGGTCCTTTCACTGGAATTTCAAATTTTGCACTTTTTCCATCACAGAAATTAACAGTTTCATTCCCGAAATCTGCGTTGCCTGCCTTGATTGGTTCGCCTAATAATGACACTGATGGACGGTGATTTCTTAATATTTTCATGGCTTCTCTATGAAATTCTGCATCTTTAAGTCTCTCTTGAAATTTCCACTGCAGAAAGAAACCTGTACTTGCTACTATCACACCTCCATATGCAGCGATCTTTGCCAGCGTTCTGTTGGAGACCATTTCAACTGAAAGTAAAACAGATTAAAAGTTATTCTGTAGTCAGACTATATGAATATTATTACTCCTAATGCCGATAACAGCCTGCAGGGGACAATTACGTAATTCTCCAGAAAAGCTACACCACACAAGGCAGAATTTTTTTTAGCTGCATTGGCATTTGTGAGATGTATATAGTGATAAACACGCGGTTTTAATTTATAGGCACAAATACTTTCAACATAAAAATTGTTTGATACTTACCTGTATATTCTAATTCACTGTTGTAGCACATTCCCTTTATTTACTAATTACCAACGTAATATGCGAGATGTCCATGACGAATAAATTACTAGGGAAATGGTCAGTTTCTCTAATATTGCGTCCTTGGCCTCTCGAGTGTTATTTTGTGACAAGTAGGGCCTTCTCCCCTACAACAGGGCATTAGAATATACAGGTAAGTGTCAAACGATTTTTATGTTTAAAGTATTTGTGGCTGCAAACTAAAATCAGTATATACATCTCACTGAAGCCAATGAACAAAAGAAAATTATGCTTTCTGTAGTATAGTTTTGAAAAATTACCGGTACTAAAGTATCGTTAAAATAATAATGCCATTCTAATCCAATTACCAAATAGTCGTCAATTGTTAATACAAAGAATATAAAATGGAGCTAATAAATTTTAAGATTAGAATCCTTCCAAAGCACTACCACAAACAAGATTGTAAAGCTGCTGCCAAAGCTCGAAAAATATATGAAGTCGAGGGTGAAGACGTCGTTAGTAAGCGTGTAGCACAGTGGTAGTTCCAGCGTCTCAATTGTGAAGATGAAATTAGCGATTTACAATATTCTGGAAGACGTAAGGTATGGAATATTGGGAATACACGCAGTGTTTTGTGTAGAAGATTCAAAAGAAAAAAATGTGAATGTTGAGTATCCAATGCCCACTGAACGAATATTTCACTTTTATCACTGCCAATGTTGCGTTATAATCGTAGGGCCTATATGCAAGGCAGGCTATATCAAAAACCTAAACTAACCAAACCTAACATGTCAAAGAAGCAACAAGTTATACTAAATATGTGTACAATTGGTCTAGTCTCTATAGTGGGCGGGACATAAGTAACATTGACCTACTATCCTAACGTCAATTTAAAAAAAAAAAAAAAAACTAACTATCCTAACTTTAAATTACATAGCAAAGACATCAACATTAACGTGAAATAACATCAATGCGAAAGCTACTTGGTAACCTTGTATTTCTGAACGTTTGTGCTTGTGATATTACGTTCGGTGAAGTTCGTTCGACTTCGTGACTATATGAACAGTGTAGCCAACTGGACGAAATTCCGTAGCGGACGGGAAAAGAATGGCTTTGACGAGTGACGGATTTTTTGACGGAATTTACGATTTATATCTTCTTTTGACTTTTTAACTGCTGTCATTTTTATTGTTAAATATTTGGGGGATTTTACTTTTTCCTGTGCCGTTCCAAGTTGAAGAATCCAGATTTCCTCGTCATCAAGTCAAAGGATGATGAATTATTATTTTAATCAAAATTGGTAAGTAGGTTGTATTACAATTTGCTTTTTATTCGTATATAGATATATTGAGTGAATCTTTTTTTATTTTGATGGATTCTGACGGATTTCCAGGTGTTAGACTGACGGGGGGGGGGATACAATTTATGGGTAGTTCAAGAGACACTGATGAAGACGTAACATCACGTCGAAACGGGCGGTCTGTCGAAGATATATACCTCTTTTTAAAATTTTAACACTTTTTAACATGTGACTATGTAATTTTATGTTTTTAACAAAGTGTTAACGTGAACTTTAATCAATGACAATTTATGTGTTGGCAACACTGTATGTGATTGGCGTGTTTCAAAATGTTGGCGTATGTAATGTTATTAAGAAGCGAGAGAAGTTTTGGCTACTGATTCTGGTGATTTAGGGCACAGTGACAGGCTAAATTGTAACAGATAAATAATCACTATGTTAAAATCGTTTGCACTTTGAAGCGAACAACCGCCAGAATCGCCACCTGTCCGCCGTAAACGAACACGAGATGGCAGTACAGTCGCTAATGCAATTCAAATGGGAATTATGACATGACTCCTTATGTAATAACTAGATGGCAGCGTAGTAAACCTAACAAAAGTTGGTAACTTCAAAACCTATAAGGCCGACCTATCTATCTATCTATATATGATCTAGGATATAAGTAAAGACCAATGAGTTAGAAAGAGAAAGTCTCTTTCTAACTCATTGGTAAAGACATTTATCAGCAGCGGACGTAGGTACGGATGTAATGTTACAAGAGTGTAGGATAATATGTTTATGTTTCGATGTCTTTTCGAAAACAGATAAGTAAAAACTTAATTTTAAAGAGTATTTATTTTGTGCAGATGGTAAAAATATGAGATACTTAATTTGTTGTAAAATTTTAAATGGAGTATAAAAGAACAATGTACGTTGTCATTATTATTCTCGTTGTGAAGACTACCACGCCCTTACTTGTAACTTGAATGTTTCATTAATAAACGAACAATAAACAGTATAGGTTTCTATGTCTTAATCGGGTAAAATACTTCGACTTTTTTTGCACGTATGTAGTGTAATTTGAATATTCCATTAATAAATAAACAATAAAAAGTATCGGCTTCTATATCTTAATTGGAGTAATATACTTCGACATTATTTTTTAAGTATGTAGTGTAATTTACAACTTCGTGACCAGCCTGGTACGTTTTTCTAATTTCAAATATCTGCTGATGTAAAGTACACGTTCTTTTTACGGTATATAAGAAAATAAATTTACTTTATTTTATTAACAATACAAAAATAATAAATAGGATGATAAAAAAGTAACGCGGAAAAAAGTGTGTATAGTTAATAAGCAGAAGAATATTATATTGCTTTTGTTTTTTTTGGTCACAGTCCGTCTCTGCGCTGCATTACCTGAGGAGATACCCACTCCACCCTTCTCCCTGCGATAGTGCTGTGCGTGTTGCATTTCTATTACGTCACAATTTCGTGGTGTTTGGCAACCACTGCTGTAGGGGCTTGATAATATCATACACGTAACATACGATTCGCTGTATGACATTAATCATCCTTTTTCCTGATATATATATATATATATATATATATATATATATAATTTGAACTGGTAATGGAAATTACGGGAAAACGGCTGTACGAATTTTAATAAATAGCCTCTCATTTCGAAGCTTGGAAACCAAAGTTTTTCGGAAAAGTAGTAGTTTTCAGTGAAATGTCAATTTTCCTACATAATTTTCCTATTTTTCAAAATCCATCTGTTGTCAGTTTTGAGAACTAATTTTATTGAATCACGGCCGACTTGATTGAATTTAAGAACAAAACACACACTACAATAAACAATAGGCTATTACACGAAGGCCATGACCTGCAGGATTGCCGACATATTTAGACCTCAATTCAATTGGTTATTAAAAACTGATTCTGCAGTGTATAATTTTCTGAGTACAGCTGTGTATTGGATATTCAAATCTACGAAACTTGAGGTGGTTTGATGACATTGTTACCATTAGAAATTAAATATTATTATAGTTAATATCATGATGCGTCTATTTTTCATTAATTGTACATAATATTGATGCTATATTGATGACATGAAAGTGAAACGTTTTGAGGTTATGTAAGTAAATGTAGAGAATATCTTAATTTAGATCTTCATTTCTATAATTTACTGAGTGGCTGCTATATATAACTACAAAACTCAAGTAAGATAATAATATTGTTATTAAAAATCAAATATTTTTATACTTATTAACCCAGTGGGGTTGGATCTTTTTCATATACTTAATGGCGGTGTAGTGTAGATATTGATATATGTCATTGTCTTCAGTATTGACTCGAGAGAGCGCAAAAATTACAGTTCCTCAGGAAAGATCAAAAGGTATTACTTACTGATAAAATAAGAGGCGTAGAAAGTTTTGTAGTCTCCAGATCATTTCAGCAAGATCTCTTAGTAGGATAAAATGATTTTACGCTCTACATTTCAAGTTCTACATGCAGCAGCTATACGAAAATGCTATTGTTCGAAAGCTTAGCAAACCTGACATTTTTTTAATTTTTGCCTACAATCCACAATGACCTGAAATAGCTACTGCTATCGTCCTGACATTGATACTTGCGTTTTCGCGTTGAAACTCAAAAACTGAAGTTGGATAGGTTCAAGAAAAAGTATTTGGCCTAAAAAAATCCATTCAGAGGGAGTATGTTTCATTATTATGGAAGCAAATAACTATCAAAAAGACAAGTATTCATCATTCAAAATAAATCTGAAAAATGTTTATTTGAACGTCTAACGAACTTAGTTTGCAGCAGCATTTGCTGCACAAGCCACTAGTAATATATAATAACGGATTACTTTACATATATTAAATTCATATAAATGATCTTATCCAGTTATTCCCACTATTTTAAAAATTAATAGCATTGGCACGTGTTCACGTCCACATGCAAAAATTGAAATATAGGGAAAGTCGCCTAAATCTTACCACAGTAAATCAGTTCTTAGATATAATGTTAACGAATAAATCAAATGGGAAACTGCAGCCTTCATAGAGTCTGCATTGACTTACAACAATACAATGGTGTTCACTATTCTTATACAAATGACACAGTTTTAATTTTTGGTGGAAAAACCTGGTATGATGCTTATAATAATTCAAATAATGGAGTTAGATTAATAAACAAATGGTTTGACATAAACTATCTTTCTAGCAACGAAAATAAAACCATAATTATTCCATTCTCATTACCTGAAAAATGTAACAAACCTCCTACATCTATATTAGGTATTAAATTACATAATTCTGATTGTTGCCTTATACAGTATAAATGTCAATAAAGAGTCCTCTGAAGTTAAGTATTTAGGCATAATTTTCGATAATCATTTAAAATGGGACCAGCACATTAATTACCTTTTTTAATAAATTACGTAAAATAATATATTATTTTGTTTTATTAAGGAATTACTTGTCAATAAGTTTATTACGCACAATATATTTAACATTATTTCAATCGGTAATTATGTATGGGATTATAGGATGGGGTAGCTCATTTAAATCCAATTTTAATCCACTTTATTTATTATAGAAGAAAATAATTAAAATATGTCTTCATAAACCTATAGATTTTCCATCTCAAAAATGTTATTGTTTTTAGACTTTAATGTAAAGGTAAAAGGTAAAGGTATCCCCGTAACATGTCATGAAGGCACTTGGGGGGCATGGAGGTAGAGCCCCAGACTTTAATGTACTTAACATATTTATTATATTGTATTAATAAAATTCATACATAAAAATCGAAATAATTTTGAATTGTATTCTCATAGTTATGAAACAAAAAGTATGAATTCTTTAAGGGAACGCACAGGTGAAATTACTAAATCTTACAGTTTTCATTTTTTTTTCTCAAAGACCAAGGACACTAGAATAAAATTATGTGACAAGTTTCCTTATTAAAATGAAATAAATGGCAGGAATTTTTTCAACGTGATTTTCTTTAATTTTCTACGTGTGGAACCATTTATATATTAATTTAATTAATTTATATATAAATGGTTCCACACGTCGAAAATTAAAGAAAATCACGTTGAAAAAAATTCCTGCCCTCTATTGCATCTTAATAAGGAAACGTGTCACATAATTTTATTCTGGTGTCCTTGGTCTTTGAGAAGAAAAAATGAAAACTGTAAGATTTAGTAATTTCACCTGTGCGTTCCCTTAAGATTGTTTGAACCAAAATGCAACACTGTTACAGTATTTAATCGTAGTATTAATTTAGGCCCAAGAATATATAACAAATTTATATTTAAATATCCTAATCTTGTCAGTTCTAATAGTTCTAGTATTAAATTTAAAAAGTTATGTATGGATTTTATAAGAATTGAAAAATTGTAAATTTAAATTTATATATTCTAATTGCATAGTACACATAAGACAAATTGTATTGTATACTTATTAATTTCAATTCAGGAATCCGCCCCTGAGCACGAGTTCTACTCTTTCAAGGGCGAGCTAAAGTTTTTCTGTATATATTATATTTTATGTTACAATTATTAGCAAAATAAAAATGTCTAAAAAAATAGTCTAAAAATGTGATACAATAACATAATCTCATTTCCATTTCTAATAAGTCATGTATTATATATTGATATAGATTTGTAAGTACGCTTAGGCTTACAATCAAAGCACATTAAGTCAAAAATGTTACTTCTGACAAGAAGGCGTGTATTATTATGTATATAATGTATGTGTATAAACGTAGAATTGTAAAAATGAATAGAAACAACTAACAAAAAAATAATATTTTGAGGGTTCAAGTTTTTCATTCCTGGTTCACCTTATATTACCGTTTTAATTTTGCTATTGCTCTGATAGATGTCTCTGTAATTCCGAAATTGTGTGTTTCGGAGTTCCTATAGAATTTGTCTCCTGGTATTATTGACTAAATTAGTTCCTGCGTAATCTGTACACGGATGTCGAGATATCTGCTGTAGTATTCGGAATGCCTCGTTCCTCTTCGCTAACATCTTCACGGTTATTGGCTGAGTAGTCTACAAGGGAGGAGCTAATGGTTCAACCAGTCAACATGTAAGAAACCCACGAAGGCTAAATTACTTTCCACTTCAGTCCACATTCAGATGTTAAGATGTCAGTGTCAGACAACTTCTGAGATGTCTCTCGTATTTTTTTTAGCCTTGGAGAGGAGAGGTTTATTTCTCTAGCCTTGTTACACGCAAAGGTTAAGAACGCAGTTTTGACAATGAATAAAGCAGCTTATCTTGGGTTCCAATATCGTTAAGAAGGGCATAAATATTTTACATTTTCATGGTATAGTGCTGTGTTGTTTCAGACGGTGACCCCGCTACTAAAAACGGCATACATGCAGAGCTAAATTCATCTTGTGTATGTCTAAACTTTAAGCTTTGGTCAGTATTGCTCGTCCGAGAAAGTGTGCGAACCGAGAGGCAAATTTATAATTCCTTTAGTAGGTCTATACATTTTATTCCATTTACAAACTACTTCGTGTATGCGCAAATTAAACAGTGTTTGTAACGGTGGGCAACCTTATCTGACTCCTTTATTTACTTGTTTTCTTTTCTTTAGTTGGTTATTTAACGACGCTGTATCAACTACGAGATTATTTAGCATCGATGAGATTGGTGATAGCGAGATGAGGCCGAGGATTCGCCATAGATTACCTGGCATTCACCTTACGGTTGTGGAAAACCTCGGAAAAAACCCAACCAGATAATCAGGCCAAGCGGGGATCGAACCCGCGCCCGAGCGCAACTTCAGACCGGCAGGCAAGCGCCTTAACCGACTGAGCCACGCCGGTGACATTTTATCATTTATGCATAGCTATTTTAGGCTATTTTTGTTTGATATAGTCCTATTTCTATTATGTACCGGGAATAGGCTAATTGATTTGGAATTTGTTTCCATGTAGGTCTAAGAATTTTTATCACTAGACCTGGAGCTCTGTTACGTTATCAGATGCTTTAATAAAGCCTAAAGGCTCATTCACAATGAAAATTAAACATAACGTAAGCGTTAACTTAAGAATCTAAACGTTACGGTAAAATCAAGAAGTCATACCATCATTCACGATGGGAACATAAACATAACAGCAGACATACTTGGTAACCATGGAAACATAACAACGACGCCATTGCCTCATATTCTGTCGTATACTTCAGCGCTCCACGATTGTGTTCTGTTTGCAAATCACGTAAGCATAAGCATTAAAGTTTGGAGTTCGCAAACTTTCATGTTAACGTCTTACGGCAATGTTAATGTCAGTAAGTGATGAGAATATAGTGAGGAATACATATGAGGCTCTTGAGGTTGTAAGGAGCGAAGAAAGTAACTAGGCATATTTGCAAGACGGAAAAATTTTCTGTAAAAGTATATAATGGCAAATTTTCCATCTCACGTCACTATATTATGCTAATATACCTTTAAACCTGACATAAATATAATATCGTCGCTTCGTGAACTACACTTTTAATTTCTTTCAGTAACGCTTCCAACTTGTCGATACTTGCTCTCAACGTTTTCCAAATAAACTATATGCGAATTTAAATTCTAAGCTTATTTTATATCATTTATTGATATTAGGCCTAATGTTAATTTATATTGGCATACAGCAAGGAAATCATTTCAGTGTAAAAATTTCACAATGTCCTACTGCATGTAATTAATTGGGAGTATAATATTTTCTTCAATATTTGTGTACTAATGGTCCCAATAAATAATAATGCTTCACGAACAATGAAAGAGTAGGGTCTATTACTTTAAAATAATTAGTACCTACTACGTAAAATGAAATACTTGTTCGTTTTTTTTTGTTTCGAAATTACTGAAATATTTTTTCTTCAAATACTATATAAAAATCATATTAATAAATTATGCTTTACAAACCACTACTTTGTGAAGGGACATCATTTTATTTTTACTAATATTTTTAATATTAGCCTGGCTATACCTTTGGATTAACGGCTGAAAACAGAAAACGCCGTTTGCTACCCCTTCCAGTTCGATGATACTGACGTAAAATACAAACAAATCACTTTACTAGGTATAGGAGGGGAGAAAAATAGTTCGTCCATTTACGTAAACTAGGAAATGTCGCAAGTTTGAGTTTGATAATTTTCGTTAGGTTTTTTTTAATCAAAATACAGTACAGTATTAACAATAAGTGTTTTTACTCACGAACTGAGCTATCCATGCGAACGTATTCATTATGCAGTGTGTATTATACTGTCTACAACACATTAGCGTACAATGTAGAGAATGACGTTAAATTGAAAAATAATCATAATATGGATATTTAAACACATTTTTGAAAATGGTGGCCGTTCATTTCGATACAGGCTTCAGTTTTTTTTTTGTGCATATTATCGCACTGTAGACTATTGCATCTAATTCCAATTACCAGTTTCGTCCTTCGTACTAGTAACTCATGCTGAACTAATTCTGTACCTACTCTACAAAAGAGTACTTTACTTACTGTAAATTCAATCTTCACTTCTGCCCGATCCGAAAAGGTAAAATTACTCAGACATGCTATCTACTGTCCGTTCAAGTAGTTATGTCGCAGGATCGTAGAAAGTGGGGAAATCACGTGACAGTTAATTACTTAACGAGGCCCTTTTATTTAAGTTATTTTAAACAGTTGTATAATATTACAACAGAAATTAATGTTTTCGGAAAAGAGCCAAGATAGCTCAGCTACTAGCTTTACAGAGGGGCGAGTAAAAGTAGGTGGGGGAAATCGGGATGTGACGTAGGCAAACGGACGACAGTACCTGTGCAAAAATATGATTCAATATTGAAAGCTCTTTCGTCACTGCAAAATGCGAACATATTTCTGAAACGTACTATACTCACTAACTCAGTACTATATGCGACCTTGGTTCTGTGTGAAGGACAGTTGGAACTTCATTAGTAGAAGGGATGGGAGTGAAGTACATACAAAAACTCAGGTACAATAAAAATTGAAGTAAGAATATAATGATGTCCCTGTATAACTGCATAAGCCTAAAGTTTCTTGTATTACAATTGTCAAGTATAGACACTGATAATAATCGTGTTTTTTTTCCCTTAGACTAAGTGTGTTTATAATGTCCAAATGTCTATTTAATCCAACCCTATAAGCGCAGAATAGATTATTGTACACCCCTCCAGCAAAGAAAGGGTAAGAGCAACGCTCGAATGATCCAGTTTTGCGCACAAAACTGCACATTTAGAGTCTGATTTCAGACATGCCTGAGCTTTAGGCTAACAGTTCGCCGATATCAGTACGCTCATCCGGTAGGCCTATATCTTTTGCTCAGCTCAGAATAGATTTCGCGATTTTTCCAGTCCATAGCCAAGCCGGTACCAAGCGAACTGTCGTAACCTGGACAAATACCGCTTCGCTAACGAAAACATCCGTGCTATTCTTTCAGATGAAAAGTTAATTAAATATTGTGGGGATACCGTAACCTCTTTGCGTTTCGATTACGTATTCATCATACATTTTCTTCCGCGTGTGTGACAGTTATATTTCCTCCAATCTCGTTCATGTCTTGCCACAATTCAGACTGCCTTATTTAAATTCCTTTTGATGTGTTGTCCTCGATTCATCTGACGTGACAATAATAAGTTACATCTACTCGCCTTTGTTTATGCTACATCTTTTCTTCTACTGGAAGGTGCGTTTTGTGGTACTAATGAAACAATGTGACAATATTATGTTGATTAAAATTCAGAAGTCCACACCTGTGGAGTAACGGTTAGCGCGTTTAGCCGCGAAACTAGTTGGCCCGGGTTCGATTCCCGGTCGGGGCAAGTTACCTGGTTGAGGTTTTTTCCGGGGTTTTCCCTCAACTCAATATGAGCAAATGCTGGGTAACTTTCGGTGTTGGACTCCGGACTCATTTCACCGGTATTATCACCTTCAGACGCTAAATAACCTAAGCTGTTGATAAAGAGTCGTAAAATAACCTACTAAAATAAAATAAAAAAAATTCAGAACACTTCTGAAATTATTGGAATTTTATTAATAATAAAAATTTGCATATAAATAAATAACACTCTTTAAGCAAAGGAATAACGTCTATTTATGTAAAATGCGATTAACATAGCAATTAAATAGACTACGACCACCATTTTGTTCTTCATTCATTAATGAATAGCCTTTCTTTCAGCTTTGTGCAGAATTCAGAATAAAATCGGAATTTTCTCTCTCTTCCAGGTATTGTTACATGAGGAAGATTATAAAATTATTGGTTAAATCACGCAATCGTCTATGAAGCACCATATATCTCCACCTGATTACTTTCTATTTTTCAATACACACTCATAATTTTGCGTCGTGATGACTGCTGCAACTTGGTTATTTTACGCATCTAGCGGTGCCGAAAATGTAATCGTGCGCCGAGCCACTGTGTAACCTGCAACGTGCGTAGCACCTATGGAGGGAGGCGGACACCGGAAGGGGAAGTGTAGCACTGTCTGACTTATTAACGGATTTTCATTTTCCTTACGTCAAGCACTTAAATATAATTTTATACAGTACAAGGCTACAAACTAATGCTTAGGACGTGTAACGAAGAAAGAAATGAACAATAAATGAACAATATCACAACTTAAAATTAACTATCTTCAGAATATCTCTGCGACAAAGTTTCAAAATCAGGAATTATGTCACTTACTGCCAGTCGTAGTTGATCACGAAGGTATTCGTCTGTCAGTCGTAATATAAATTTGCTTTTTACTATTTTAATTGTTGAAAATAATTTTTCACAAATGTAAGTTGTAGCGAACATGGCTTCAACAGAGCAAGCGAAAGAACGAAGCTTCCGATATTTATTTCTTGGCAAAGATTTGATAGTTCAACATTTGTCAAGTCCTTACATCTAGCTTTCATTTGACATCACATAGTAAATCAGTGAGTTCAAATTGAAGAGCTAACGCATTATTCGTACATCTGCTGAAAAAGGGTCGACGTACAGAGATGATGATGATGATGATGATGATGATAATGATGATGATGATGATGATAACACTTAACCTTTTAATGTTTCATGAGTGACATGTAGTATAATGCCGTTTTATGTTATACAACCGTTTTCCTCGTAATACTTGTGAACAAATCATACATTTAATATTCTCATCATATTGACAGCAAAAAATGCGTCCTCCCATCCTACTTGGAACTTTCGTACATGGTTTCGAGAGAGACATATGCCACTCGCAGGTCAGAGACAAATACAAATGGAACGGAATTTGACTCCAGTGAGTGAGAGGGTGGGGGTTGGCGGAGGTTAGAAGCAAGCGAAATGCACAGCTATCACTGCGAGCCACAATGTCTCGCAAGTCACGTTCTCGCCACGGCTGAAAGAATATTCATTACCGATACTTACATTCAAAACATTGTAACCTACTTTTGTAAATAATTACACATCCACATAATTGGTTTTGCTCGCAATTCTGTCTTTGTGCAATCAGCCATAGGACATTGTTTTTAACTAATAATTCTATAATCTTCCTCATGTATTTTGCAAGGTCATACTATATTTGCACACTGTTCATATTATTGATATAATATATTACTATTTTAGACGTGATCATGCGACACACGGCGAAAGCGCTAGTCACAACTATGACTATAATGTTTTATATTTGTATAATTCATTAGGCTAATAAAGTAAGACAGCTATTGAAGAATTTAATTAATTATTTTATAGTCTATTAACTTATATATTTAACTTGTCGGACCAATATTGTTTGAATATTCAAACAGTGATGAAACAATAATGTATAGCCTATGACTTCTCTTTGCTCGTGGTTATAACTCTAATAAGTTTCAGACTGTTTTTTTAAGAGAGAATATTCTGATACTGACAAATTGGATTCTGGGGTTCCCCAGGGATCTGTGCTGGGATCATTGTTGTTTCTGATCATGATCAATGATTTATCAGCAAATGTGAGTTGTAAATCGGTTGTATTTGCAGATGATACGACTTTATTTGACTCTACGAGTAGCATTGATGAGGTAAAATCTCATGTGTGTTGCATTACAGTGGTTTCAGGCTAATGGTTTAAAGCTTAACGCTAATAAAACTCAGAATATTCTATTTACATTGTCGAATAGTTGCCATGGTGACATGTTTCAATCGGTAAAACTTTTAGGCATTGTTTTGGATAAGAAATTATCGTGGAATGATGATGTTGATTCGGTATGTGTAAGACTTTCTAGAGTTACGTATTTTTTTTGTTAAAACGTCTAAAAAAATTTAGTGACGGAAGTATTCTTAAAAAGTGCATATCATGCCTTCTTTAAAAGTATTATGAAATATGAACTATATTTGTCAGGTAATGCTAGTAAAATAAATAAGGTACTTATTCTACAAAAGAAGGCGGTAAGAATTATATCAGGGGCATCATTTGTCGCTCGCTGCAGATCATTGTTTATTCAAGGAAAAATATTATCTGTAATAGTAATATACGTTACAAGAGCGGTATGTTGACGTTTTCATGTTCGAGGAAAAGATTGAAAAAGCTCAACTACGTTTCGCTTTTTCAATCTTTTCCTCGAACATGAAAACAAACATACCGCTCGTGTATCGTACATTATTTTGTGCGAAGATCGTTTATTACATACCTGAAAGACGAATTTCTAATTAGTTGCAATGAAATCTCCATGTTGGTTTCTGTTGAATGACGGCAACTTCGGAAAACCAAAATATCTTTCTTCAACATTGTTGCTATAAAATGTTTTCTGTGTTTACTATACTCCAGCAGACCGTGATATACGTCTGTCTTTTTTTACCCCAGTCTATAAATGCGAACTTAAAACAAACGGTAAGGTTATGTAATGATTTATTTTTCATTTTAATATTTTAACAATATTATTTATATAACATATTGCAGTAATAACATCGGCATCTGGAATCTTGTTGATTTTTTCACGGCTTCCTTAATGTTACTTGTATCAGGAATGCAATAAGTTTCGTGGAGTAGTAGACTTTACTTAATTTTTGCAAATATTTAAAAACAATAATTAACATTGCAATTTAGGTGAAATTGCAGTGGTAAGTTTCCAATTTATAATTATTACTATGTTAAACGTCTCTAAAAATAATATGTTAAAAGCCTAAAGCAGTAAAATGAATGTCGCGCTTAAGCGGTAAGCAGAGGGAAATTGTTATGTGTGTTACGTTGGGAATACTGAATGTGGTATTTCACACTTACCGCGTATTGGTTCTGTGCGAAAAACAAGCAAATACGCACGATCTCTTACAATAAACTCTTATATATTTGAGTGTTTGATTGAAATTAAATATTCGCTAGCTGAATATTATACGGGTAAGGATCGATATAATTATTCCACAAGAAGTAGGAACATAATTATTGGATAATACAAAAGGTTAGATTGGTTAAATCAAATAACTGTTATTATAATGTGGTTATTGACCTATTTAACAACAGTCAAAAACAGCACATCAAGTATACCTGGAAAGGTTTCAAGGCTGTTTATGATTGCGTACTTGTAAATCCCTTTTATAATATACAACAGTTTTTCATTCATTCATTTATTATATTCTATAAATCTTACATGAGCAATGAAGCTTTAAGATGTGGAACAAGTCAAAATTTCACAACATTACAAAATTACAATTTTTACAAATTTTTACAATATTTTACAGTTTTACAATTTAGTAATTTTCTACAATTTTTAAAATTTTCTGAAATTTTTTACAATATTTTGGCGAGATGTAGTGAGATGAGGTGAGGTCCGAGGATTCGCCAAAAGTTTACCCGGCATTTGCCTTTTGATTGGGGAAAACCTCGGAACAACCCAACCAGATATAATCAAATCAAAGGGGTGAAATGAAGTGATGCCGAGGACTCGCCATAGACAATCCGGCTTCAGTCCCACGGCTGGGGAAAACCTCGGAAGAAACCATTCAATGAGACCAAAGGGGGATCCAACCCAAGCCCGAACGCAGCTCCGGATCAGCAGCCCAGCGAGTCTACCGACTGAGCTACATCGATGGCTCCACTAAAAATATACAATACATAGCCAATCAGATTATTAAATTTACAAACGCAAACGATAATTCATCAGTTGAGCTATATGTATAATACGAAACAAGTAAGTTAATTAAATTTAAGGCATAAACAATTCAATCAGTACAAAAATTGATAATACATATCATGCAAACTACTTCAAATTACAAACACAAACAATTTATCAATAGAGCTATACAGATTGCTGTTCAATTTAAAGCATATACAATTCATCGGCCAAAACAATACAAACTTATACAACAACAATAATAATAATAATAATAATAATAATAATAATAATAATAATAATAATGGTTTATTTTAAATGACAGAGTTAAGGCCATTCGGCCTTCTCTTCCACTTAACCAGTATGATAGAAAATTACTACAATGCTACGAATATAACATAATTAATACAATACAATAGAATTCAAAGCAATACAATACTACAATACAAGGCAATATAATACATAATTAATATAATACAATGACAATTCTTTTCATCTTCAGAACACCAATAAAATAATTATGTAATAATAATAATAATAATAATAATAATAATAATAATAATAATAATAATAATAGTAATAGTAATGATAGTCATACCTAAGTTAAATTAAATTATTAAACTCGATCACTGCGCCCGTAAGAAATCGTTTAGCCTTTTCTTGAAAGTGGTTATTGTCTGGCAGCCCCTAACCTTCAATACAAAGTAAGCAGATTAATTCAATTTACAAGCATACTTTCATTAAGCTATACAATTTTGTACAATGAATATGAAGTAGATTAATTCAGTTTATAATCATATCTACCTGAATTCGATTGTTAGATACTATTATAATTCGATTGTTCATTGACGATGTCTAAAACAATGCATCATTGTTATTGACTTATTGAAAATACAATACATTACAATAATTTAACGAATTCGTAAAAAAAAACACCTCATTAGCCACTTAAATAAATTACTATTAAATGTTTATGTGAACCTTATTTCTAACAGTGTTTCAGCAATTTTAAAAATATCCTGAAGCCTCAGTAACCCCATGTGACTCTCCTCGGTGTATGATTATAAATTCAGCTCATATTTTAAGTTGCATGGTATGTATTAATTTCGTTTCTAACCTGTTTTGTTTTTTGTCTATGTATTGACACACGTTCAAAAGTTTTATTTGTATTTGTTGTCGAACTAATTAGTGTTTATTTTCTGTTTACGTCACATAAATTAAACAGACAATTTTCATCAGTGTCTTTTCAGCTAACAGAATATGGGCTTCGTGCTTCATGCAGTTGCTCTAATGAATCATTGTGGTGATACAGTGACCTCTAGCGTTTTAATTAATAATTCACCACCGTGTTTGGCCAGTATCCGCCGACCTGTCCATTGATAACGGGGAACGGCTAGTAGGCTGGACTTGGCGAGTGTACTGCTGACCTAGCGAGAGAATCACTCTTACGACATCATAATAATCATCATCGTGCTCGTCACCACCACCACCACCGACTTAGTCTGATGTACAAGCCACTGTCGTGAAGATGGTGATCCGCTGGGTTTCGTACGCGTGACGAAGGAATCGCGTTTCAGCTCACAGTGTCTTCGGACTGCTGTCACTGTGTAACTTGATATATTTCTGTGTGTGCGCACGCCGCCGATGGAAAAGTGACTGTGGATTTATGTTTCGTAACGTTTCAGCCACGAAGATATATTGCAGGTATTTAGAAAGTCAAGTGTTTAAATGAATTCTTTAAAATCTGTTGTAGGTAATGCAAAATTGTGTGTTTGTGATTGTTTACCTATGTAATGTATGGTATTTCATCCGCCGTAATCTTTGGATCTTGTATTCTTGTAATTTCATCGAGGTAACATTCACGAAATGTGAGAAAAATATTTTCGTAATTTGCGGTAGTTGCACTATTTTTAATTATATTCACAGTTTTCATCCAATTATTCATTTTTGAGGAAATACGAGTTGTAGGCTATATAACGTGTATTTTAATAGGTACTCAAACGTAACTTGTAGCATTTCAAATGGCATAAATGTTGTAGGCCTAATATAAGAACTTTATCATCATAGCGCTTAAATTCTAAACTTTAAACAGTGCGAAACTTACCTTTTTCACTTTTTTTTTTTTTTTGTTTTGTGGTGATTTTTTTTTAAATCCACAAACGATTACAGAAAACACGGGAATTTTACTTGAAGCAAGTAAAGAGATACGTTTGGAAGTAAATCCCGAAAAGACAAAGTATATGATTATGTCTCGTGACGAGAATATTGTAGGAAATGGAAATGGAAATATAAAAATTGGAAATTTATCCTTTGAAGAGGTGGAAAAAATTCAAATACCTGGGAGCAACACTAACAAATATAAATGACGCTCGGGAGGAAATTAAACACAGAATAAATATGGGAAATGTCTGTTATTATTAGGTTGAGAAGATCTTATCATCCAGTCTGCTGTCAAAAAATCTGAAAGTTAGAATTTATAAAACAGTTATATTACCGGTTGTTCTTTATAGCTGTGAAACTTGAACTGTCACTTTGAGAGAGGAACATAAGTTAAGGGTGTTTGAGAATAAGGTGCTTAGGAAAATATTTGGGGCTAAGCGGGATGAAGTTACAGGAGAATGGAGAAAGTTACACAACACAGAACTGCACGCATTGTATTCTTCACCTGGCATAATTAGGAATATTAAATCCAGACGTTTGAGATGGGCAGGGCATGTAGCACATATGGGCGAATCCAGAAATGCATATAGAGTGTTAGTTGGGAGGCCGGAGGGAAAAAGACCTTTGGGAAGGCCGAGAAGTAGATGGGAAGATAATATTAAAATAGACCTGAAGGAGGTGGGATGTGATGGTAGAGACTGGATTAATCTTGCTCAGGATAGGGACTGATGGCGGGCTTATATGAGGGCGGTAATGAACCTCTGGGCTTCTTTTTTTCTTTTTTCTTAGTAGGTTATTTTACGACGCTTTATCAACATCTAAGGTTATTTAGCGTCTTAATGTGGTGAAGGTGATAATGCCGGTGAAATGAATCCGGGGTCCAACACCGAAAGTTACCCAGCATTTGCTCATATTGGGTTGAGGGAAAGCCCCGGAAAAAACCTCAACCAGATAACTTGCCCCGACCGGGAATCGAACCCGGGCCACCTGGTTTCGCGGCCAGACGCGCTGACCGTTACACCACAGGTGTGGACTCCGGGTTTCTTAAAAGCCAGTAAGTAAATAAGTGATTTACAATTTTACTCTTGTATAACTATAAATTTTATTGAAAATTTGTCAATATTACTGAAGAAATATTTGTCTTCCTTCGTAATTTACAGAACATGTAGCGGTTTTATTATTTACTAGACCTCGGATTTTAGATTTTTTTATTTTGCTAATAATTGTAACATAAAATATAATATAAACAGATAAAACTTTAGCTCACCCCTGAGAGAGTAAAACTCGTGCTCAAGGGCGGATTCCTGAATTTAAATTAAGAAGTACATATATGATACAATTTGTCTTATGTCTGCTACAGAATAAGAATACATAAATTTAAATTTACAATTTTTCGTTATTTATAAAATCCATACATAACTTTTTTAAATCGAATACTAGAACTATTAGAATTGACAAGATTAGGATATTTAAATATAAATTTGTTATATATTCTTGGGCCTAAATTACTACTATGATTAAATACTGTGGCAGTGTTGCATTTTGGTTCAAACAATCTTAAAGAATTCATACCTTTTGTTTCATAACTATGAGAATACAATTCAAAATTATTTCGATTTTTATGTATGAATTTGATTAATACAATATAATAAATTTGTCTTATTTTAAGAACATTAAAGTCTAAAAACAATTTTTGAAGTGGAAAATCAAAAGTTTTATGAAGACATATTTTAATTATTTTCTTCTGTAATAAATAAAGTGGATTAAAATTAGTTTTAAATAAGCTACCCCATCCTATAATTACATTCATAATTATCGAAATGAAGTTAAGTATATTGTGCGTAATAAACTTATTGGCAATTAATTCCTCAATAAAACAAAATAATATATTATTTTACGTAATTTATTAAAAAGGTAATTAATGTGTTGGTTTCATTTTAAATGATTGTCGAAAATTATGCGTAAATATTTAGCTTCAGAGAACTCCTTAGTAATCGGACATTTACATTGTATAAGGCAACAAAATTAAGATAAGATTAAATGTCTGTTCTTTTCTGTAGGGATAAACTAAAACTAGTTAAAATATGAACGTTTGAAAGCGGTTTTATGGTGCCTAAAATGCCTATTTTTCCCATTGGGACCTATTTTTAAGGTTTAAGAGCCTAAAATTACCTATTTCTATTTGTTACGTACATATTTTTTAATTTTCGTGTAGCAGTGAAAGAGAAAGTTTTGAATGTCATTAGATGGGTTTGGTTCAAATATCCCGTAACAGTTTGATTGTAGGAATAAATAAATTTCTGGAAGCACTTGAGCAGAAAGTAGGAATGTGATGAATCGAGAGGATGTAGTTCTCCCTAAAGAAATCAGCGTGGCAAATATTGCTAGATTTAAATATGCATCCATTGCTTCGGTATCTTTGGGAAGAATTTTTTTTCGCTAATAAAATGTCTCTGTGTAAGAAAAGGCAAAGTTTCACAATAGAAAATTATAGGAAAACGTCGTTAAGTATTGCAATGCTAATTAATGTGTTAATTGTAAATTCATTGGCTAATTAATTAATTTAATTGTAATACGAGCACTTATGTATTAGCAGTCTTAAAGCAATGAGGCCGATGAAGTCATTAAAAATTACGTACCAGTATTCAGACTTTTAAGACAACAAAAATAAAGTTTCTAACCGCAATATTTTTTTGCCGTTTTTATCACTGTATACCGTAATGCTTAATACTCACTAATTAATTGCATTTTGTACTTACTGTGGTTTGTATGGATAACAATTACATTTTAGCTGTATAAAATAATATTTTTAGTTGCATTAATTATATTTTTAAGTGCTTAAATATATGCTTTTAGTGCCTATTTTGATAAATTCAGGGCCTGTTTTAGGTGTCTAAAAGTTAGTTTTTTTAAGTGCCTAAAAATTGGTGATCTAATTATATTATATAGATTCTTGTCGTGAGCAACTAGTAGGTTACTATAGACATGATCGACAATAAATACAACAAAACACAATAAAATGTAAAATACAACAATCAATTTTATAGCACGCCTAACATTTATTATTATTGCAGATATTTAGAAAATAAAGTACTTCAATGATTTTTTTTTAATCTGTTGTTGGTAATGTAAACATGTGTAATTTTTTACCTTCGTAATGTATGCTAGTTCATCCATTATAAGCTTTGAATCTTACCTGCTTGTAATTTTATCGAAGTATCATTGACGAAATGTGAGAAAAATATTTTCTAATTTGCGGTAGTTGTAGCATTTTCAATTCTGTAATATTCTCAGTTTTCATGGAATAATTTTTGAGCAAATATGAGGTGTAAATTACTTGTATTTTAATAGGTGCTCAAACGTAATTGTAGCATTCGTATTTGAAATAAGGAATATTATTGAAGAATTTGAAATGCTGTTAATGTTGTAGACTAATGATCAGAGCGTTATTTCTTAAGAAGTTCGAAACGTGTTTATCTTCCTAATTTATAACCTAAGATAATTGTACCGTTTTAACTCCAAACTTACATATTTATGCCTACGTGATTTGGAAACAATACACAATCGTAGAGCGCTGAAGTTTACAACAGAATAATGAAGAAATTACATACTAGTTGTTTTGTTTCCATAGTTACCAAGTATCTTTGCGGTTATGTTTACGTTCCCATTTGAATGATTTTTTTATTTTATGGTAACATGCTATTAAGTTAACGCTTACATTATATCTAATTTTAATTGGGAATGTGTCTTTAGAAATGTTATGTTCTTGGGATTTCAGCGGTTTTTTTTAAATGTAGACGTCAGTCACCTGCATATAATAAATGTATGAAATAATTTTATTTAATAACTTCTCACACAATCTTTTCTAAACAGTTCTATACACAACGTTGGGTTATGTTACAACTGAATGTATTCACCTGCGGTCGCTAGAACAGCTGTTCGCTCGTAACTGAAGACTGCCAGAGAGTTTAACGATCTTTCTCAAACCTTGAAAGTGTTTTTGCTCAACTTTCGAACTCTGTGCACTCTCGCTGCAAAAACTCTTCTTTGTAAATATTTCTTCGCTTTTTATGTTACACATTTTTCGACAAGTTCTTTTGTTATACAAAATCTTCTTCTTCTTCTTTGAACTTTCTAAGTATTCTGGAAGTTCCAACGGACTTCAAATTAACAGAATAGTGAGTGCGTAAGTAAATTTGTGTGTGTTTATGATTAACTCGCAATTCTTAGGTTCGAACCTGTTTATTTATATACTGTTAATTTCGAAATTTGAACGTAGTTTTACTTTCAAGTTACGGTGAACAAAAGGAGGATAATTCGCTAGCATTTGAAAATATATGGTTTCTAGGTTCATCATAATCATCGATAGCATTGCAGTCTGGTATGGACTCAGCTTAATTTTTTTCCTCAAAACTGAGTTTCCAGATTACGGGATGAAATTCCTAATTGATCTTTTATTAGGGTTTATATTTATCTACAATAATCTCAGTAGAAGTTTTGATTTATGTAGAGAAAATAAAAACTCGAGTGGAATTTAATTGACTATTACACTATTAGAAGAAAGTATATAAAGATTACAAGAAATAAAGTAGGCCTACTCTAATACAATAAAATATTTTAATTTACTTACTAAAATATTAAACTGTCTTGGAAATGTATTATTGTACCACCTCATCATTACAAATATTCCGCTAGATGGCAGTAGTGTGTAATGCTCAGCTGTACTCTTGTTACCAGTTGTGCCAACTATACAATCTTCATTGAACTCTTTGAACGATTACTAGTCAAGACGACTTTGTTGATTCAGTTTCATTTTTATTGAAACAGTTGCATTCCACTTCAATTTATCAATATATATTAAACAATCTCTGATACGTGACTATCCATAATCTCATACAGCAGAAGTTATAACATAACCTGAATAATATAAACAAGATAAATGTTGGAAAAGTTTTAATTGAAGATGATGAAATAAACATGAATCATTTTAAAGGGTGCAATTATTGAAAGTACAATGTTGACAAACAAAGACACAAATGTTAGGGAGGTGATAAAAATTGTAGGATAAACATCTGTGATTGGTTGAAACACATCGTTCCATACCGTTTTATGGTAAAAAGTTGTATGACGTAGTAAAAGTGTAATAGTCTAAGAAAATAACTCTCACATAAGTAACTGGTTTAGTGTTATAATCGAATGGAACTCAATTTTATTACAGGTATTAAATGGTGTACATGTATGGCATGTATCAGTGGTTCCCAACCAGGGGTACGTGTCTGGCCACTCAGGGATATCTCGGCTTCGAAAACAGCTACAGATCTGTGCGACCACTCGTTTTATTTGCAATCGCAAGTTAAAGTGATAATATACACTCGGCCCGAGTTCAAATCCTGGTTGGGAAAAGTTACCTGGTTGAGATTTTTTTCCGGGGTTTTCCCTCAACCCATTAAGAGCAAATGCTGGATAACTTTCGACGCTGGACCCTGGACTCACTTCACTTTCATCTCACTCAGACGCTAGATATCCATAGCAGATGATAAAATGTTGTAAAATAATCACTTAAAAATACCATAGATCCATACTCTCCATTTGTAAACCGAAACAAAAATAAAATGTACAAACCAACATAACTGTAGTTTCATTCCCGAAAATGGATGATATATTTTATATATTATATTTTTAGCTTTGGTACAATCATTAATAGGTACAATATGGTATAATAAATTGGGGTGGAGTAGCATCATCTGTACTTAATCCATTAATTTTATTACACAGAAGATTAATACAAATTTGTCTGACTAGAAATATGGATTAACCAACAAATTTAATTTATACAGATTTTAATGTATTGCCTATTGAAGAAATTTATAAATATAGTTTACTAACTTACTACCACAGAAATCAAATAAAACATAAATCTAATCGACATGAATATCGTACTCGAAGACAAAAGTCTACTTTCCCATTAACTGATCCTAAATGTCATACAAGTGCAGCTCTTAAACATGGCGCTAGTTTTGGCCCAAGACTTTATAATAAAATTGCAACCATTTTCAAATTTTGAAAAATTTAAAAATTGAAGCTTTTGAAAAGGAAATTTGTAAAATTATCCATGATATATAATATTAACAAATGTATTTTTTTACCTTTTATTTCTGTCGACTATATTCATGTTTTTATTGAATATCACTGGCTTCTGTCGGATTGTCAATTTATATTAAATGTGTATTTTCCTCTCTTTTTCTGTTTCTTCTTTATTCTTGCTCTTGTGTTGTATTTGTTGGTTTGAATTAAGTTACTTACTGTATTTAGTAAACTGTCCTTGTAAATTTTATGTTATATTATTGACTAAGACCACACCATACACGAGCCTGGCTCTTACGGTAGTGGGTAGAAACATTTTTGTTTTATAAATGTAATTTGTACTCACTAGCTAACTAGATAAATAAATAAATGAATGAATAAATAAATAAATAAATAAATAAATAAATAAATAAATAAATAAATACATAAATAAATGGAATGAATGAATGAATAAATAAATAAATAAATAAATAAATAAATAAATAAATAAATAAATAAATAAATAAATAAATAAATAAATAAATAAATAAATAAATAAATAAATAAATAAATAAATAAAATACTCTACGTGCCGGTGTATCCCTGATATCTTAGAGCACATTTTAAAGACACTGTATCAACTACTAGATTACTTGGGGAGCATGGAATTGGTAGTAGCGAGACGGTATTTGGCGAGATGACGCCGAGTATTCCCCATGGGATTATCTGACATTCTCCTTATAGTTGGAGAAAACCTCGTAAAAATCTAACCAGATAATCGTCCCTAATGATGATCGAACCCACGGCCGAGCGGAACTTTGGATCAGTACACAAACTCACCCACTGCCTGAGCTACGGTGATGGTTAGTCCGAGCTTACTTGTGACTAAAATGAAACGGAAATATATCAGTACGTAATTAGGACAGGTATTGCGAATTTAAGTTTAAAACCTGTACTTTGAACATAATGTGATAATTCTATGTCTGCATTTTCACTTCAAGTAGCCTATAGGTTAAATACGAGTTATTATGCATACAATAATGTGACGTACTGTAAATATTACTTCACTCTCTTTAGAATTTCATCTGTTATGCGAGTCATGGAGAAAGCAAGTCAGCAGTTAATGATTCTGAGGGAGAAAGTTCTTTTAAACCGCTCTTAACCGAGACAGACGAGCATCAGCTGAATGAATAAAGAAAAAGCGAATGAAAAGTTTGCATCTTTGATGAAGCTGTCAGAGTTCTGTTCATCCACATTTCAAAGCTCGATATGGACTGTAGTTCTCCTGTCCTAGACATAACTTTGACAGCGAGTTTAGCATGCGATTGATGGAAGAATATTATTGAAATAGAAAGATATAAGGGGCCGTATTCATAGACATTTTTAGCGCGGGCTTCCGGTGGATGATCAGCGTTTTTCGTATTCATAAACCAGTGTTAGCGATAGGATATGATTTGAATTCTGTACTAGCAACCAGTGGATAGCCGGGGCTAGCTTAGTACGCTCGTAGCGCGTGCTGCGAAATGTCTATGAATAGCACCCAAGGAGATTCTGATTTAATACACAATTAAATTCAGCTAAAAGAACTTGAAAGTTTTCATAATTAATTCACGGTACTGAAGTTGAATATCTCCCAAATAAATAAATAAATAAATAAATAAATAAATAAATAAATAAATAAATAAATAAATAAATAAATGAATGAATGAATGAATGAATGAATGAATGAATGAATGAATGAATGAATGAATGAATGAATGAATGAATGAATGAATGAATGAATGAATGAATGAATGAATGAATGAATGAATAAACAAATAAATAAATTAATTAATTAATAAATTAAATGAGTGAGTGAGTAGCTTAATATCAAAGACGGACATCTGACCTCAATCGAAATTTAGATAGTTGTGGTTTTTATACAATTTTTCATGCTCTTTCCAGTTATAGTGAAACCATGTGCAAACTCTAACACTATATTTATAAAATAAATTATGTTAAATATTACAAAGAACTAAAAAATTGCCTCTAAATCAAAACTATGGAGACGACAGATGTCCGTCTTTGAGATTAAGCTACTCAAATAAATAAATAAATAAATAAATAAATAGATAAATAGATAAATAGATAAATAAATAAATAAATGAATCAATGAATGAATAAATGAATAAATAAATAAATAAGTGAGTGAGTGAGTGAGTAAGTAAGTAAATAAATAAATAAATAAATAAATAAATAAATAAATAGATAAATAAATAAATAAGTGAGTGAATAAGTAAATGAGTAGCTTAATATCAAAGACGGACATCTGACCTCAATCGAAATTTAGATAGCTGTGGTTTTTTATACAATTTTTCATGCTCTTTCCAGTTATAGTGAAACCATATGCAAACTCTAACACTATATTTATAAAATAAATTGTGTTAAATATTACAAAGAACTAAAAAATTGCCTCTAAATCAAAACTATGGAGACGACAGATGTCCGTCTTTGAGATTAAGCTACTCAAATAAATAAATAGATAAATAAATAAATAAATAAATAAATAAATAAATAAATAAGTAAATAAGTAAATAAATAATTAAATAAGTATATAAATACGCAAATAAATAAATAAATAAATAAGTAAATAAATAAATAAATAAATAAACAAATAAATAAACTAATAAATAAGTTTACTTCTGAATGTGAGATATTTGTCCGATAATGTGTTTAAAACTAAAACTGAGTCTATTATCGTAGTCATTATATCAGGAAAAATAACGATATAAGAAATACATTCTATCACTCTAGTATGTCTATAAAGAACTGGCATTCTATGTCAGTTAAATTTTATAATAGTTTACTTCTGAATGTGAGATATTTGTCTGATAATGTGTTTAAAACTAAAATTAAGTCTATTTTAACAAAGGAATGTCTGTATAATGTTAATGATTTTTTAAATATAAGTTTAATAAATATGTTTGACTATGTATAGAACCTACTTTGTTTTATGGTGATAAAGCAATATCAACATTATCAAGTTTCGCGATAGGCCTGCCATCTATCAGTAGAAGTATCACATTCGTCAAGACATGAATGGCGGTGAACCATGTCAATGCGGAGAAAGTAGGGAAAAAATTAACATTTCGATGTTGTACTGTTTTAAATATGATATTTAACGACATTGTATCAACTACTAAGTTATCTAGCGTCGATGGGATTGGTAATAGCGAGATGTAATTGGAAGATATTAGGTTGATTACCTTCTATTTGCTTTACAGTTGGCGAAAATCGTGGGGGAGAAAACTCAACCAGGCGAACAGTCCACGTTGGATTCGAACCCGCATCTAAACTTGGTCTCGGGACTAGGATAGGCCTACTATACTATTGTTGAAATAGTTGCAAATCTTTTATTTTCACTTTAATTCCATTTGCTTCACTGATTTTATTTCACAGCTCCTCAATTAATTAATTAATTCATTTATTTTATTCCATAGATCTTACATGAGCAATGAAGCTTTAAGATGTGGTACAAGTCAAAATTTTACAATATAACAATTACAATTCTTACAAATTTTTATAGTTTTACAATTTAGTAATTTTCTAAAATTTCTACAATTTTGTGCAATTTTTTTACAATATTTTCGCGAGATGTAGTGAGATGAGGTGAGGTCCGAGGATTCGCCAAAATATTACTCGGCATTTGCCTTTTGGTTTGGGGAAAAACTCGGAAAAACTCAACCAGGTAATCAAATCAAAGGGGGGTAATCTAATCAAAGGGGTTGATGCCAAGGACTCGCCATACACCATCCGGCTTCAGTCCCATGGCTGTTATTGTTATGTACTCATTTCATTGTCTTTGAATAGCAAAGATAATTAAATAAAAGATTGTCCATTAAGAACGTCTTGATTACTGTCTTATGAGCACAGCATTTATTGCTGTAGTAGTGTAGTGTGTTGGAGTATTAAGCGATTAAGCTTCTTGAAATTCCAGCGTGTAATTTTTCATGTCAATTGATGCCACACAAGTTGATAGTGATGCAGTATCGCCAAGTAAACAACCAACTACACAAGAATAAATGCGATAACGGTTATAAAAAAGGAAAAGTATGTACTTAAGACAGCAATTTATGTTTTCGAAGGCAGGTGTAAAAACATAAACTTGACAGTAAAGTATGATGTTTCATTTCTAAACAGAAGGTATTTAGAAATACCAGTTTCGCATTTGACATAACCTTGAACTCTACTGAGATTTCGAATGCATGACTGAGCTATGTAGCTCTCAACAGTGTCTTTTGTAAGGGACGATAATTACGTGGGTGGTTAAAATTCGATGAGACACTTTATTTTTGACCTAAACTTGTGTATGCAGAAGGAGGATTCCGTAAAATCTGCGTAAACGTGAAGCAGAAGCAAGATCCAGCGCTGCGCCAACTTTCATTTGTTGTCAATTATTCATCCTACATGTAACGGACCTCACAGAAAACTATTTGCTAAACTTTTGAGTAATTCGTGATGAGTAGTTAAAACTGCAAAAAAGTAGTATAGAGTAAGAAAAAAGCATTGGTTTTACGAACTCATATAGTACGTTATAGAAGCTATGTGATAGGCGTGTCTATGACAACTAGCAATTTGATGAAATAGCCCCATATGCTCAATGTTTTTTTTTCTTAACTTCGAATCTCCTATAATAACACATAATATAAGTATAGTAATGTCACGAGAGGTCTGAGATTTCCCGATAAATTCACGAGCCAAGCGAGTGGATTTATCTAGCAAATCTCAGACCTCCAGTGACATTTACTAGGACTATTTCGTGAATAAAATAAAAATGTAAATAATATATCCCTAAAATTCGCTCGCAAAATGTTAATAATTGTACCTATATTTACGAATATTTAACCTATTCAGACATTGTGAAGTTGAAAAAGATGAAAATCGATTATTGCAATAAAGAAATTGGATGTTATTCAGTAATGCCAATTGCGAAAAGCGAAATACAGGTTTAACATGTTAATTACATATACTGCGCTTTTCTCTTATTATTATCACAGTCTACTATATACAGTCGCGAAGCTTGAGGTGTTTTTTTGCAAATCTCGTGATAAAGCGCTCCAAGCGGTTAGCAACTAGAAACAATAGACTGTCCATGGTCGACTTTGGACTGTGTCGTATTTCTATCGAGTGCTAGCTCGTTGCGTATTTCACATTGATGCTTGTGAAATGTTCGTTATTGGTTATAATGAAAATGTTAATGGCTAAAATATAATAATTGGAATAATAATATGGGACAAGGAGGAGACTTTGTAGTGCTATAAATTGTAGCAACAGTAAGAGAAAAAGGCCAGAGTTATCCGATTTCCGAAAGATTCAGAAACTATGCAGAAACAAAACTGTTAATTTGAAGTTCTTTGTGACTGTTAGAATACATTATATCCTTAAATTTCACAATGAAATGTTTCAGTCTAACCGAAAGGACATTAGATACCGGTTAAAGTTCTGTCACTTAGGCTGCTAAATTTCCAGAGAAATAAAGGTTAGGTCTACTTTTTTTTTCAGAGGATATATTTTTAAATGTAGCTATTAATTTTGTTATTATTTTTATGTGTTATTTTACTAAAGACGTAGAAAAATTAAGTTTGTTTTAATGAAATTTATTGATCACGTTTTATTTTCAATTCTGTTGGGATTATTATTGCTTAGGCCTATTTTTTTCTTCAAAGGATGTGTTTTTAATTATAGCTGTTAATTTTGTTGTTATTTTTATTTGTTACTTTACTAGAGACGTAGAAAAAGTCTGTTACAATAAAATTTATTGATCACGTTTTATTTCCAATTCTGGTGTGATTATTATTGCTTAACCTCATCAGTAATTGATTACTTGTAAATAGTTTCTTTAATCTATCACAAAATATTTCAATATTCAGTAATTTCATCACTATACAATTTTGTTATTCTAGATTTAATTTGTAATTCAGTAAATATAAAATATTCTTTGTTTCTCTATGATAAATTATCTAGTTTTAATTATTCAGGTAATCTTTTCGTACTTTGATTTTATTGTAATTGTAAATTTAATACTAACTGTAATATTATTTGTAATTGTAAATGTAAATTTAATACTAATTGTAATTTTATTGTTGATATTGTAGTTGGAATCGCCTGGTAGAGGGGCAGAGAAGGCCTGACGGCCTTATCTCTACCAGGTTAAATAAATAAATACTACTACTAAATACTACTACTTTAACTACGTAAGCATACACTACAAGTACCGGTACACGTAAGTTACTCCATTAATTCATATTTCCATTATTATTGTTGTAAAGAGAAATGCAAATTAATATTTATTGGTTTCATAGTTAATTATCGCTATAATCTTGAATGAGTGAAGCGATTATAGTATATTTCAGTTCGTTTTGCACAAACAAAAATTATATTAACTTATTTCTTGCAGGTATCTTCGAGTTTACGGTGGAATTTAATATACTTCATTAAAATAATAAATTAACTTTATGCATTTAATATTTCAATAATGGAAGGAAGGTGTTAATTTTTTCCAAAAGAACACGACAACGAAAGTGTAACATATTTTGTCGGCTGCTAGGAGAGAGATCTGCGATGATGAGGCGATAGTAGCGATCCTAGTGGTGGGCAACTACCCATGTTTGCATTTTTACTACATATTGAGCTTCGCGACTGTATATAGTAGACTGTGTTATTATAATAGAAATACATTTTCATTATCTGCTGAAATCGTAATTTAATTTAAACATTTTATAATATAATTGCAAGTAACCTGATTAATACATTAATTAAATGAATTTCTGAAAAAAAAAAAAACAGTTATCAAATCTGAATGAAAGAGTGTAGACCTAATTTTCTTCAGATAGCCTACAATAGACATGGAATTTGAACATCTGACTTTCTATTAATTTTTTAATTTCATTCACGTAATACAAATTTGATAGGCTAAATTAGGTTAGGTTACCTGTGGGAGCGGGACCATTGTCAACTATGCCTTATTTCGAGCGTTACTCCGTGCTACAGGAAAGCATTTTCCATAGATCGACAAACACATTCTCTCTGTAGTGTGTAAAGGAACTAAAGCTGCATCTACATAGTTCAATTTTCCATGCACGTATGCATGCATTCTGGGAAGAATATTGAAAGAATCAAGTTTAAAACGTACGTTCAATTAAGAGGTATGAAGATTTTGTGTCTACATGGTGTGCCATTTTGAACGTCGTCTTCATTGCTTAAATATATTAATTAATGTTGATCTAAATGAGAGGTTGGAAAGCAATGGTGGATCATTAATGTTTAGGTGAGGGGTTTGGACTTTTTCCATTGCTGGTTGTCACAATCAAAAAATTAAGACACAACGTTTCGAAGGGTGGTTCTCCCTTCGTCTTCAGGTGTAAGGAAGGAGAGAAGAGAAAAAACCTACTATTGGGATCGTTACGTACAGCTATTCTGTATGACTGAAAGGAACGCTGTGTCTTAATTTTTTGATTGTGACAATCAACAATGGAAAAAGTCCAAACCCCTCACCTAAACATATTAATTAATGTTAAATATCAATCTTGCATTCATTGCTTGAATGCATAAAGTTGAAAGAAAAATTTAACCGTGTAGGGGCATATTAATGGATTCATGTTCATCGATTTACGGGGATACAGTTGGCGACACTGACTAAACAAAAGAACGACCATGCGATAAATTGATAGCGATAAATGTAGCTGCAAACATTATCGTGATGTCTGAGTGTGATTGGTTGGAATTCAAAATTTCATTACACTTCATTGGTCGAAAATGGAATGACGTCATATGAACGAAAGCCTTTTATAATTATAGCCCTACTTTATAAGTTATGTTAACTTTTATAGCAATTGAACATTTTTATTGTTTTTATGCTCGACCATGCCGAAATGTAGTAATTATACACCTGGTAGCAGTACTTTAATGCATGTCATTAAAGTACACCTATTCATTAAAGTTCAGGTTTTCGATTATTCTCGGATATGCAATCGAAAAATGACGAGGGAAACATCACGGAGGCTGGAAATCCAATACTGTCGCAGAAGGTTATGTTCTGTTACTATAATAATTAGCGTTAATTGTAAATAATATTCAAATAAATTCAATTTGTCATCTCGTTTTTCAATTCTAAATCAATTTCCAGGTTATACCAAAATTAGTTCATGTTATTCTCTATATCAAGGTCAATGACATTATTGTTCCTCGGAAAAAAACAATACCTTCGCGTCTGCGGACATCTCACACGAGCTATGCACAAGGTCACTTCCGATCTTGAGTCAGATACAAATAAAATGATACTTCTGAATAATTTCAAGTTAGAAATGTGGTCGAGCATACAAAGTCGTATGAAACTTGCCTATAATGGTAATTAAGACGCTCGTATGAAAATTATGAAACTCGCTTGCGCTCGTTTCATAAACAAACATAACTACTATCATTATAGGCTCTTTGCATAATGTACTATTATAACGTGCAAAAATATATACCGAATCGCGTTTAATTACGTGCCATTAAATATTAGAGATGGATCTAGATATGTCAGCCAATAACTGACTTCTGTAACAAAATATATAAAATGTTGTTATTTGTCTCCTTTCAAAAACTTTTTTTTTCTAATAATCATGGAAAAATCCGATCACTGTGAACAAATACACGAATAGATTGCATCTCACACATTTCTTGGAAGACACACCTCACAGTGGTTGTTCAGACACAATGAGCTATTATGGCAGTGGTGAATGTACCTGAGATCGATTGTATGAAATTATCAGCTAACTAGCGAATTAGAAGAAAGTGGCAAACAACTTCCTCACTGCGACGTTGCAGTGATGCGTAAGGTAGGACAGGTTGTTCGACAGCTGACGAATCTTTGCTATACTCGATTTTTTGTCAAATCAGGGTTAAACCTGTTTACGTATGAACCAGTGACGGTTTCTTGTGTTTGGGCGTCTTCTTATTTTCTGTTCCAAGAATGAACCAGCCTATTAGAAACTAGGACATATTTCGCCTGCACTTTACAGGAAACAGTCGATATCTTTAGCCATGCTAACGGATCTTACCACCACAACATCTGACATTAATTTTTCGCTGATTATTCTGACGTGCTGAACAACTGAACAGCGATTCCAGTTGTCAAGAGTGTTACATCTTTACTATTTTCAAACTCCATATAGGCTATTGAAAATGAAATGACTTTTGTCAATTTTTATTACTAGAATCAATTTAGAAGGTCAGTATCATTTTACATAAAAAGAAGTCAACTTTATTATTATTGGAGAAAAAAAAGGTTCCCTCACGCATGTTACAAGATTATTGAACTCACTTCACTTCATTCTTTATCTGTAATATTCTTTTACCCTTAAAACTCAAGAATAATGGTATTTTAGAAACAACTTCAAATTAGTGTAGCTCTGAAAATATTGAGATTAGGACACATGTTTACATGACTTTTATTTGCTGAGAATGTCTTCGGAAATAAGCTTCGTGAAGGACGGTAAATCCTCGTGAATCAACCTGTATACTGATTTTCAGATCGTTTCCCCTAATCTATGCATACATTTTCAGACGACTTTTGACATTATCTCAGACACAAAAGATTTCAACTTTGAGTCGTTTACCGGTTTTATATTCATATAACTTATAATATAAGCATATAATATTTCAAACTGCATACTGGGACAGATATGGCACACTGTCAATAACTGGATTTGACCATATGTGACATCAGTTGAGAAAGAGAGAACTACTTAAGTTATTTAGTGATTTATATTCGTATGCTGATGATACTGTTTTACTTTTTAGTGGAAAAACTTGGACTGATGCTTATTATAATGCAAATTTCGGCTTAAAATTAATAAAAAAATGGTTCGATTTAAATTTACTTGTAATTAATAAAGATAAAACAATAACTATACCATTTTCTTTAAACAATAAAGGTAATAAACCAATTTCATCTATACTACAAATTAAAATGCATAATTCTGATTATTCCGATATAAATTGCAATTGTTCAGTTATTAATGAAGTTAATGAGGTTAAATACTTAGGTATAATTATTTATAATCATTTAAAATGGAATAGTCACATTCATTATATTTGTAATAAATTACGTAAAACATTATGTTACTTTGTTGTTCTAAGAAATATTTTGTCAATTAACTGTTTACATATAATTTATTTAGCATTATTTCAGTCTATATTTATGTATGGTTTCATAGGTTGGGGTGGAACTTATGAATCCAACCTTTATCCGTTAATTTTACTACAGAAAAAAGTTTTAAAAATTTGTTTAAAAAAGCACATTTCATAGTTTTCAATATTAAACAAATGTATTATTTTATTTCATTAAAATATTTTCATAGAAATTTTAATAACTTTGAAAGGTATATACATAAATATAGGACTAAAAATATGAATTCTCTGCGTTTTTCTGAACCAAAATGTAAAACCAATGCAGCTTTTTATCATAGCATGAGGCAAGGTCCCAGATTATTAAACAAATTTTATTCCAATATTATTTCAACCACGAATCTTCTCCAAATTAATAAACAAAATAAAAAAATTGTATTGGATTTATAGTTTGGGTTTAAACATATTAAACACTATTTAATCTGTATTCACTCTCAATTTTAATTTTATTTTTGTCTGTATTGGAATCCCTTCTGAGCACGAGTCTTACTCATTCAGGAGTGGACTAGTTTATCTTTCATTGAATTTATTAACTTGTATTCATTTCAAACTTAGTAGCAATAAAATAAATAAATAAATAAATTTGAATATTAAACCAGTGTGTGCAAAACTTGCTATGCAGTAAGGGGTTAGGAAAACATTTGTCGCGCGTACATCAGCTACAGAAAAGCTGAGCTTTACGAAGCTCACACATCCTTTAGTCTGGTTTGGAAGGCTGTAATAATGTGCGGTCGGCAGCGTTGCTAACACGACTAATGTGTTTACGAGCCTCACAGTCTTGTGTTTGAGCTTGTCTGCAGGAACTTCTCTGCTCGGTAACTCGTCGCCCCGGGTATCGCGTGATTCCGCTATGCAATATTGATAGCTACAAGACGACTAGAACAACAAGTCAAAATAAAAGATGAAGAAATTCAACTGAAGTTCAACTGCAGGTTAATGCTTATAATAAACTGCACTAAGGTTAAGTCTAAAATCATTGGCAAATCTAAGACTTACAGTCTATCCTTGAATACAGGTTGTAAAGAACAGTTTTTCAGTTGGTTCAGCACAGTTTACTGAACATAACAATGTAGTAAGTAGAGACTGGCAAATTATGGAAATTTTTTTTTTCAAGATTATGAAATTTACTTTTGGTAAAATATAAAATATTTCAATGCTAAAATATTCTTCTTGTCCTACTTCTGCTCATACTCCTACCGTGCCCTACCCTTACTAGCCTCCGTACCCTACCATTCTCATCTCTTTTCCTCCCTTTGCTTTTTTACTTGGTTATTTAACGACGCTCTATCAACTATTATTAGGTTATTTAGTGTCGATGGGATTGGTGATAGCGAGATGGTATTTCGAGAGATGAGGCCGAGGATTCGCCATAGATTAACTGAATTCGTCTTACAGTTGAAAGAAAACCTCGGAAAAACCAACCAGGTAATCAGCCCAAGCGAGTATCGAACCCACGTCTGGATGCAACTGCAAATCGGCAGACAAACGTCTCAGCCGATTTAGTTACGCCGGTGGCTCTCTTTCCATCCCTCTTCTCTTATCTTCTCCTTTCCTTTCATTTTCTTTCTCACTTTTACTCTCCTTCCCTTCCCTTCCCTTCCCTTCCCTTCCCATCCCTTCCATTCTCTCTTCTCTTCTCTTCCCTTCCTTTCCCTTCCCTTCCCTTACCAGCCACCGGCGTAGCTCTGTCGGCTAAGGCGCTTGCCTACCGATCCGGGGTTGCGCTTGGGCGCGAGTTCGATTCCCGCTTGGGCTGATTACCTGGTTGGGTTTTTCCGAGGTTTTCCCAAACGTAAGGCAAATGTCAGATAATCTATGGCGAATCCTCTGCCTCATCTCACTATCACCAATCTCATCGACGCTAAATAACCTCGTAGTTGGTACAGCGTCGTTAAATAACCAAGTGAAAAAAAACCTTCCCTTACTCTCACTTCTCTTCCCTTTCCATTCTCTTTTCCATTTCCTTTCCTTTTTCTTCTCACTTTTCCTCTTCTTCTCTTCTCCCATTCCTTCCCTTCTCTATTCCCTTCTCTCATCCCTTCCCATTCCTTCCCCTCCTCTTTCCCCTTCCCTTCCCTTCCCTTCCCTTCCCTTCCCTTCCCTTCCCTTCTCACTTCTCTTCCCCTTCCCTTCTCTTTCTCCTTCACTACTAGTTTTCGTTTCCTTTTCTCTTCCCTTTCCATCCCTTCTCTTCTCTCCTTCCTTTGCCTTACCCTTCTCTTCTCACTTCTCTTTCCTTACCCTTCCTCTTTTCCTTCTCTCTTGCCTTTCCTTCTTCCTTCCCTTCTTTTTCTCTTTCTCTCCCTTTCCTTCCCCTTCCATTCTTTCTTCTTTCCCTCCCTTCTGTTTCCCTTGTCCTCACTTCTCTTTCCCTTCCGTTCCTCCTGCCCTTCTCTCTTCATTTCTCCTTCCTTCCCTTTCCTTCCCTTCTCCCTTACCTTCTCTTCTCTTATCTCTTCCCTTCCCTTTTTCTTTCTCCCTTTTCTTCTCCATTACCTTTCCTTCTCTTCTCTCTCCCTCTTCCTCTCTTCTTCTTTTCGTCTTCTCTCTTCTCCAACTATTCTTTTTATCTTCTTCCTCCCTTTCTTCTCCCTAGATAATAGAGTCGACACATACAAGTAGATCCGAAACATTGAATGTCTCTACATCTGTGGCATGGAAAAACAAAAATTCTCTACCTTGAATACTATGAAAGTTTTATGTCACATGTAATTAATACAGGCATAGGCATAACGAAGGGGAGGTAAATATGATCCATTTCACTCCTTCCAAAATATTTTAGACGTTTTAAATCACATGAACTAGGCTTCTCTTTCCCTTAGGGATGTACAAAACTAATGCGACATACCACTACATTTAGCATTTCAAATACGTAATACAAGCATTCATATCGAGGGCATCATACCAGAAGGGCGTATCAACAAAAATGCAGCGCACCTGGTGACGAAAATGTTAAACTGTGCAGAAAGTATTCCTTCCTACCCTCACCGAAATTCAAAACTAACCCAATTTAAAATAAAACATTTACATTTTTATTCCTCACAGCATCTTCTACTGAAAATTATTACTGGAGCCAACAGGATGATAAAAGAGACTATCTATTTTACACTACCCAATTAAAATATAACCAGACAGAGACAAATAAAATGAAGCAAAAGCTTAGATAATTGGGATTGTATTCTTTGGGTATTTATTGTACAGCGCAATGGAAAAGTCTGCAAGAACTACTTAGATAGTTCAATTTATTATATTACTATTACTTTACAATACATTCAACAACACTATTGTCCACACCTGTGGAGTAACGGTCAGCGCGTTTGGCCGCGAAACCAGGTGGCCCGGGTTCGAATCCGGGGCAAGTTACCTGGTTGACGTTTTTTCCGGGGTTTTCCCTCAACCCAATACGAGCAAATGCTGGGTAACTTTCGGTGCTGGACCCCGGACTCATTTCACCGGCATTATCACCTTCATTTCATTCAGACGCTAAATAACCTAGATGTTGATACAGCGTCGTAAAATAACCCAATAAAATAAAAAAAAAACAGTATTTCTACAACGCCCATAAACATCACTATTTAACATTCACTGCTTATATGTACGTAGTATCACTTTATGTTCACTTATTTATTAGCAAGTTTCTGTCTGCCATCTTGACTCTTCGAACAATATCTCGAACGGATAAATAGAGAACTCTGGGTAATGTACCCAACACGTAGTTCTAATGTTCACCACCTACGACGTTGGGCGCTATTTGAGCCCCCTGGCGCCAGATGGTGCTGACCGCAGTTTCGCATCTTATTATATATTTATCCATGCCTACAATTTATTCGCCATTTTCCACCACTTCACATATCCCTGATTAGAACGCTATGCTACAGAGTTCAAACTCTGCTTACACGCAAACAGGTAGAATATTTGTGGAGGGAGAAATGAAGGAATGGTGGATACAGTGCCTGTGCGGGAACATAATGCCCATGCCTGTATTAATAGTTTAAATCACCGAACACGTTGAAGGGTGCATCGTAATCTTGGTTAAAGTTTCTATTTCGTAGTTAAGATGATTTTCAGCGGCTCGCGCCCTATTTATTAACGAGATGGATATAAGACTATTTTTGTCAGCTCTTGTACTGAAGTACCGGTATCTCGAACCTGAAATGCAAGTTCATGAGTTTCTCACACGGATACCAAATTTTGTTGCACCCTACGCATGAGACATAAGCAGTCGATAGTCATCTGAGAGACCAGTTAAGCAGCAATATGCAATGGATCAACGTCCTTACATGTTGAAGGTCACCGTTCAAATCCCAATCTCTGTTCTCTTTGAAACTACAAACAACTTTCGTTACGCGAAACGTGTGTGAAATTTCGTAGCTTGTATTAATACAATACGGCGATTGATGAGTGCAATATTTTATGAGGCACCGCGAGGTTAATTAAACATTTGAACGACAATGATGCGCACAGAAAGGCACCGGTTTGATTTCATAAACTGTTAGCCAATGAACTATCAATAGAAGTAATAATTTGAGAACATTGTTTGTTACCACGTCACTAATAGTGCCACTTTTACGAAAGACTAATGGAAGACTTAAGGCTGGTTCACAATAAACCGGGAACGGAAACGACAACGAGAACGGGAACGGAAATATTGTGAAAATAATTGTGTTTAAATGTGAGCAGTCACAATAACACATAATCAGTTTTCATCTCCTAGAATCCTATATATACAGGGTGATTCACGAGGAAAGGTAAAAAATTTAGGATACGATATCTTAGGCCATTTTGAGTGAAAAAGTTCATATGAACATAGGTCCGTTTTCGAACGATGGCGGCGCTAGATGCATTTTTTTGGTAAAACGTCTCGTCCCATTGTGAATCAGACTTTACCATATGCTGCTGACATGAGACAAGGTCACCGATGAATGACGTTAACATTGTAATCTGCATTGTGAGCGATGTAGATAAGAGAAGAGAAACAAACCGGGTGGTGGGGCATTACAAATATCACAACAAATACGCTATCACTTATCGGTTCACAGCAGTTCAGTCAGCTACCTACAGTACAGTAGTTATACAGGTACAGTTATCGGAAGTGTTAAGTTTTGTTTTTCAAGGTGTCTTATAAATTTTCGACTACAGAATACGCCGATATTGTGTATGTTTATGGTTTGTGCGATGGAAGTTACTTGCGTGCCGTCGCTGAATATGAACGACGCTTTCCGAACAGAAGGGTACCATATTGAAGAGTACTTACTGTCTATGGGGTTGGATGAAAGACTTGGTATAGCAAAGGAAGGGGGAAATGAGAGAAGCGCTAATCGACCGTATTTTGGATGCGGCATAAAGACAGCCACGTGCACTCTCCCTAGCGATGAGCGCGATTCACGCCCGAGCGCAACAGTGCATTGAAGCAGAAGGAGGTACCTTTGAAAATGTGCGAAAACATCGACCCCGACGTCTAGAATATTAGGTATGTACGCATACGCGAATATAAACTTTAAATTGTCCGATATTTGTCACTAAATGCGAGTTAGTACAATGGAATCTCAGAAGCTTTTGTGAAATTAAAGAGTCATATCTCTGTAACCGTTCGAAAACGGACCTATATTCATATGAACTTTTTCACTCAGAATGACTTCAGAATTCACATCCTAAATTTTTTACCTTTCCTCGTGAATCACTCTGTATTTTCATCCGTAGAGTAATATCGCCGGACATCGATCCGCTGTAGCAAATGTCATCTCAATCGCAGCCGATGAACAGTTGGATTATTACACAACGGTCGGCCAGCCTGATCTGTAACATCGCGGCGCGGGGTCAGGGAGAGTGCAAACTTCCGGAACTCCATACAAACTTGCTTACGCACTACGTCACTGACGTCGTTTTTGACCGCAGGGGAAAAAGTGAACTGTAACATCATTACGAACAGTTTGCGGGCTTTAGCTTACTGCGCATGATCAGAAGTAATAGCAGCAATGTTATTTGGTCAGGTACACTAATTCAAGAAATTTGAGTTATTCTTCAGTAGAATGTAACTATCGACCAATTCATTCGACTATTCAAGTTATGCGATGAATTTGCGATATTGGCCAATAACGTTTCAGAACCGCCTTAAAATCAACCAATTACAGTTGTTTTCTTGATGCGACTCTTTACAAGGAAGCCAAATCTATATATATATATATATATATATATATATATAATATGAACTGGTAATGGAAATTACGGGAAAACGGCTGAACGGATTTTAATGAATGACCCCTCATTTTCATGCCTGGCATTCAAAGTTTTTCGGAAAAATAGTAGTTTTCAGTGAAATGTCAATTTTCCTACATAATTTTCCTATTTTCCAAAATCCATCTGTTGTCAGTTTTGAGAACTAATTTTATTGAATCACGGCCGACTTGATTGAATTTCAGAACAAAACAAAACACGCACTACAATAAATAATAGGCTATTACACGAAGGCCTGCAGGATTGCCGACATATTTAGAGCTCAAATTCAATTTGTTATTAAAAATAACTTGCAGGTCTCATTCTGCAGTGTATAATTTTGTGAGTACAGCTGTGTAATCTATTGGATATTCAAATCTACGAAACTTGAGGTGATTTGATGACATTATTACCATTTTAGAAATTACATATTATAATGGTTAATGTCATGATGCGTCTATTTTTCATTAATTATACATAATATTAATGCTATACTGATGACATGAAAGTGAAATGTTTTGAGGTTAAGTAAGTAAATGTAGAGAATATCTTAATTTAGATGTTCATTTTTATAATTTACTGAATGGCGGCTATATATAACTACAAAACTTACGTAAGATAATAATATTGTTATTAAAAATGAAATATTTTTATAGTTCTTAATCAAGTGGGGTTGGGTCTTTTTCATATACTTAATGGCGGTATAGTGTAGATATTGATATGTGTCATTGTCTTCAGTATTGGCTCGAGAGAGCGCAAAAAATACAGTTCCTAAGGAAAGACCAAAAGGTATTACTTACTGATAAAATAAGAGGTCTAGACAATTTTGTAGTCTCCAGATCATTTCAGCATGATCTCTTAGTAGGATAAAATGATTTTACGCTCTACATTTCAAGTTCTACATACAACAAAATGCTATTGTTCGAAAACTTAGCAAACCTGACATTTTTTTAACTTTCGCCTACAATCCACAATGACCTGAAACAGTTATTGCTATCGTCCTGACATTGTTATTTGAGTTTCCACGTTGAAACTCAAAAACTGAAGGTGGATAGGTCCAAAAAAAAAAGAATGTGGCCTAAAAACCCATTCAGAGGGAGTGTGTTTCATTATTATGGAAGCAAATAACTATCAAAATGTCAAGTATTCTTCATTGAAAATAAATGTGAAAAATTTTTATTTGAACGTCTAACGAACTTAGTTTGCAGCAGCATTTGCTGCACAAGCCACTAGTACCTTACTATAATAATACCTGACAGCTATATACTAGCAGCATTGGCGAGAGTGCGAAAAATCGCGGACCTGACATCTAGCGCAGAGGGATGGAATTACGTCCACATATACAAATATTAACATAGCGAGATTCGGATTATTGTTTAAAACGTGAGTTACTAATGTGGAATTATTATATGAAACACTTAAGAAATGTTGAATAATATTTAATGTAAAATTATTATCTTATATCAAAGCTGCATATTATGAGGAATATTGCATACTTCATATTACTTTCCGTAATTAATTGTTACATATTTTTCTTTGGTTTATCGAGACAAAATCAATCTATTATTATTAGGAATGAATTTACAGTAATGTTTTATATAAGCATTGCTGACAACTGCAAATATAAAATTGATAGTAATCTGATGCTTGTAATAATTAGTAAAGGCATGTGGACAACAATAAAACTTAATTTGATAAAACCTTAAAATCCAATTTCATTTTAACTTCTATTTATTTATTAGGTCTAAATAAAAAAAAATAACTTGTATTTTTCTATCAACACAAAGACTAAGGAATTAGGCCTACTAATTAATGTTGTTGACTTACGTTTTATGAACTGTCGGAAATCGAAAGTACGATTTAGAGCAATTTGTAATGCTGCAATAATCACAATACACAGCACATAATTATACACCCTGACATTTTAACACTAGTACTAATTCATAAAACTATTAACAAATTAACTAGCCCAGCAACAATATACATTGCAGTTGATTACAGCTTGTTTCGCGAGTATCTCCATCCCGGCAGGTAGGTAGCAGCACCATCGTCGTTCGCACGTAAAACTGCTAGCTGTCCGGTATTAATATTATTATAGTAAGGTATTTGAGGAAGCGCCTTATCTGATAAGGTACTGGACATGTAATTTCATTGGTATGCAGTGATTACATCATCACTGTTACCCATCCCACTGTTACGCCCTCTACCTCCAGCTCAGTCCACTTCAGTGTTAATCACAGAAAATCAAGAAATGCCAACAAAATTTAACCACAGTCTACTATATACAGTCGCGAAGCTCAATATGTAGTAAAAATGCAAACATGGGTAGTTGCCCACCACTAGGATCGCTACTATCGCCTCATCGCAGATCTCTCTCCTAGCAGACGTCAAAATATGTTACTCTTTCGTTGTCGTGTTCTTTTGGAAAAATTAACACCTTCCTTCCATTATTGAAATATTAAATGAATAAAGTTAATTTATTATTTTAATGAAGTATATTAAATTCCACCATAAACTCGAAGATACCTGCAAGAAATTAGTAATATAATTTTTGTTTGTGCAAAACGAACTGAAATTTACTATAATAGCTTCACTCATTCAAGATTATAGCGATAATTAACTATGAAACCAATAAATATTAATTAGCATTCCCCTTTACAACAATAATAATGGAAATATGAATTAATGGAGTAACTTACGTGTACCGGTACTTGTAGTGTAGGCTTACGTAGTTAACAAAGTGGGATGAGGTTAAGTAATAATAATCACGCCAGAATTGGAAATAAAACGTGATCAATAAATATTATTGTAACAGACTTTTTCTACGTCTCTAGTAAAGCAACAAATAAAAATAACAACAAAATTAACAGCTATAATTAAAAACACATCCTTTGAAAAAATAGGCCTAAGCAATAATAATCCCAACAGAATTGAAAATAAAACGTGATCAATAAATTTCATTAAAACAAACTTAATTTTTCTACGTCTTTAGTAAAATAACACATAAAAATAATAACAAAATTAATAGCTACAATTAAAAATATATCCTCTGGAAAAAAAAAGTAGACCTAACCTTTATTTCTCTGGAAATTTAGCAGCCTAAGTGACAGAACTTTAACCGGTATCTAATGTCCTTTCGGTTAGACTGAAACATTTCATTGTGAAATTTAAGGATATAATGTATTCTAACAGTCACAAAGAACTTCAAAATTAAGAGTTTTGTTTCTGCGCAGCATTCTTGTCGAAACCCAGGAACCTTTCTGAATCTTTCGGAAATCGGACAACGGATAACTCTGGCCTCTTTCTCTTACTGTTGCTACAATTTATAGCACTACAAAATCTCCTCCTTGTCCCATATTATTATTCCAATTATTATATTTTAGCCATTAACATTTTCATTAAAACCAATAACGAACATTTCACAAGCATCAATGTGAAATACGCAACGAGCTAGCACTCGATAGAAATACGACACAGTCCAAAGTCGACCATGGACAGTCTATTGTTTCTAGTTGCTAACCGCTTGGAGCGCTTTATCACGAGATTTGCAAAAAAATACCTCAAGCTTCGCGACTGTATATAGTAGACTGTGATTTAACTTTGAAAATTGCGTTTTCAGTAATTGTAACTTCAAGTAATAAATAAATGTCTGTAAAAACCTTTCGTGTTTTTTATTCTATTAATGTAACATTTCAGCTTATCTTACTTTTGAGGTTAAGTATTGTTGTTTCGTATTTCCGCTCTGAGTAATTGGCAATAGTATCTAGTATGCCGTGATAAATAGCAGTTTGTTTTTGAACTTCATTACAAGGAAACATAATAATGTCTTATTGCTGTGTTTTATAACTATGATTCTGGTCAGACACTTAAAGAAGAAGAAGAAGAAGAAAAAGAAGAAGAAGCTAGTTCTGACGATCATTGGCAAATCCGACAGTGGGTCTTGTTTTCATCTTCTATTAAAAACTAATGAGCTTATTTCAAGTGCGTAGTACGTCATGTTAGATTTTCAGAAGATATCATAAATATACTTTCTGTTTGTTTAACACAAGGACCGGGCCGACCCAAAGCCTGATCACGTACATGACCTGAATCGGCAGGTCGAGGATTGCGTCAAATACCATGAGGACGTTAATGTATTGGGAGATTAAATTTGTAATGCATTAACGGTTTTAAAGAGTTTCGTAATAGGAATGTCCGCAGTCCAGATCCAAGGTTGCCTCTGTGACGAAACCGCCAGGATCTCGCGTTAGTTTATAGTTTTTGAGCGACGACATTCTTCCAAGTTCAGCTCGCGCAGGCGCAATCTAATAAGCCTTCATCAGCTACATGATTAAGACACTTGGCCAACTACAGTTGCAGGATTCAAGAAAAAATGATTATTCCAACATTTACTGGTCAACTTGTGTCCTATCACTAATAACAACAACAACAACAACAATAATAATAATAATAATAATAATAATAATAATAATAATAATAATAATAATAATTTATTTAAACAAATCAAGATTTTCAGGTATAACTCCCTGTAAAGTTGATTTGAATAATTTCGAGGGAAAAATTGTTCCGGAGCCGGGTATCGAACCCGGGACCCTTGGTTTAACGTACCAACGCTCTACCACTGAGCTACTCGGGAACTCTAACCGACACCGATCCAATTTTTCCCTCTATATCCACAGACCTCAAAGTGGGCTGACAACCGTCAAGCAACCAACTTCGAGTGCACACTAACTCCGTGTGACTTAAATTGTGGTTTTCTGTTAACGAACAGTGACGTGTATTATGCAAATCAAGATTTTCAGGTATAACTCCCTGTAAAGTTGATTTGAATAATTTCGAGGGAAAAATTGTTCCGGAGCCGGGTATCGAGCCCGGGACCCTTGGTTTAACGTACCAACGCTCTACCACTGAGCTACTCGGGAACTCTAACCGACACCGATCCAATTTATCCCTCTATATCCACAGACCTCAAAGTGGGCTGACAACCGTCAAGCAACCAACTTCGAGTGCACACTAACTCCGTGTGACTTAAATTGTGGTTTTCTGTTAACGAACAGTGACGTGTATTATGCAAATCAAGATTTCAGGTATAACTCCCTGTAAAGTTGATTTGAATAATTTCGAGGGAAAATTGTTTATTATTTATTGTTAATATTTGTGTGCTGAACAACAGCCAGAGGCCTATTATAGTTCAGCACAATACACAAACATAAGATACAAAGGTGCAAAAACAAATAAATAATATTTTAAATAAACAAAAACATACATAAATAAAATTGATAACAAGAACAGTAAATACTAATAATCAAAACGAAACTATACTTTAAAAGGATCTAAATTGAGCCCATGCAAATTGGCATATTTTGTGCATCTACAGACTGGAGAAAGTGATTTTGAATTTCTGTTATAAAATTGTTTTTTGAAATCTTAAACCTTTTGTAGGAATACGAAGGCTGATGTTGTTTATGATAGACTCACAATCAATATCACCCTTGATAACTTTGCAAAGAAATTGATAATCAAGTTTTTGACGTCTAGAATAAAGGCTACAACAGTTAAAATATTTACAGGTAATCTCATAGTTAAAGTCAGAGGAACTGGGTATAAATCGAAAAGCACATAAGGAAATAAATTTTCTCTGAATATTTTCCAATTTAACCGAATCAGTTGAAGTAATGGAATTCCAGGCTACAGATGCATATTCAAGTTTAGATCGAACCAAAGTAAAGTATAGAATTAATAGTGACTCAGGAGTAGAAAAAGAATAAGTTATAGACCTTATTAAACCAAGCATTCTTATTGAATGATTATAAATATGTTGAACATGATCGTGAAAGTATAATTTAGAATCGAGTAATATAATTTTTCCTAATAATACAGACGTTGTTAAGAGAATAGTTAAATTTTATGGACGTATTTTTTCGTGAGTACGAAATGACAAAAGTTTTTGTTTAATTAATTTTCATTCCATTATTGTCAGACCAAAGTTGGATAGGGTTAATATAATAATAATAATAATAATAATAATAATAATAATAATAATAATAATAATAATAATAATAATAATAATTTATTTTAACTTGCAGAGTTAAGGCCATTCGGCCTTCTCTTCCACTCAATCAGTATGATAGAAAATTACTACAATGCTATGAATATAACATAATTAATACAATACTGGGTGTCCATTTCAAAGTGTGTCATGACGTCACTGTTGTGAGTCAGCGATTTTGAAGCGAGTTTCAGCTTTTATCTCAGAGAAGTTGCCTATTATTCAAGGCGTTCAATCTGAACTTGAGAACGAGTACGGTATAACTTGAACGTCGTAGCAACAGATGGCGGTCTGTACGGTCTGTGTGCTACCATAAACTCTTTCGAACTGTGTTTTGCGCGGGCAAGTCGTACGCAGGGTATTTGTTATCATCGGTTGCGTACGGCAACATTTCACAACACAAATCAAATGCTCCGTGTCCATGTTGACCGTCGAAGTTAATGTCAACAAATACGTAAGTCTTAACCCTCTCCACATATCCCGACAGTAAGAAAAAAACTCACCTCAGTACGTGTTTCGAAACAGTTCACATTCTTGCCACTACTGGCGTTACCGTACGTATCGGTAAGTACTCTTTAGAATGAACGCCGTACTTGCTAGGCAACTTCTCTGGCACATAGGTAATACGCCTCTGCGGAAGTGTAGGAAGATTTAATTCTCTAGGCTCATCGGCTAGCCACATGACGACATACAGCGAGTCATGACACACTTTGAATTGAACACCGAGTACAATACAATAGAATTCAAAGCAATACAACAATACTACAATACAAGACAATATAATACATAATTAATATAATACAATGACAATTATTTTCATCTTCACAACACCAAAAAAAAAATAATAATAATAATAGTAATGATAGTCATACCTAAATTAAATTAAATTATTAAACTCGATCACAATTATTATAACTTCAATTTGACTGCACCGCAAGGAATCGTTTAGCCTTTTCTTGAAACTGGTTATTGTCTGGCAGCCCCTAATCTTCTGAGGTAGAGAATTCCATTCACGGGGGACTGAGACAGTAAAAGAGGATGAATAGTGAGATGTTCTATGGGCAGGAATTGCTAGGATTTGGCTCTCCTGTGACCTGGTGTTTAGATTGTGATTGGAGGATAAGTAGTTAAACCGGGAACGAAGATAGTTTGAGTTGAAGTGTGGAGAACTCGAAACAGAAGAGAGAGCGAATGAAGTGTTCTACGGTTACTAAGTTGCAGCCAGGATAAAGATTTGAACGAGGGTGTAATGTGGTCAAATTTGTGAGCATTGCTGATGAATCTGACACACATATTGTGCACACGCTGCAGCTTGTTCGAAAGGTCAGTTGTCAAGTCTGTAAGTATTACGTCGCAATAGTCAAACAGTGGTGGTACGAGGGTTTGCACTAAAGTCTGTTTTAATTCTGGCGGGAGGAAGTTTCTCAATGGGTTAAGAGAATGCATGGTATAGCACACTCTCTTGGATATTTCCTTTATTTGGCATTCCCAATTTAAATTTTCGTCCAAGAAAATGCCGAGGTTTCTGACGACGGAATGGTACGGAATAGTGGCATTATTTACTGTAATAATTGGGATATGTCTGTCGTTCATTGTGTTCAGTAGTCTCTTATGTCCAATTATTATAGCTTGTGACTTACTAGCCTTTAACCTAAGTCCGAACTTTTTCGCCCATGAAGAAACTTGATTCAAGTCATGATTAATTTTGCCAATAGTTGCATCAATTTCGTCTGGTCGTGAGTGTATGTAGACTTGTAAGTCGTCTGCGTAAATGTGATACTTGCAGTAATGTAAGTTTGTGCGAGATCATGCGTATTTGCTTGGTTTCCGCATAAAACCAATCCGCGGAAAGTGTAAAATTCCACATTCAATATTCCCAACCTAACACACTTAACAATTTCCCTCTTCTTACCGCTTAAGTGACATATTGATTTTACTGCTTTAGTCTTTTAACATATTCTTTTTAGAGACGTTCAATATAGTAATAATTATAAATTGGAAACTTACCACTGAAATTTCACCTAAATTGCACTGTTAATTATTGTTTTTAAATATTTGCAAAAATTAAGCAAACTCTACAACTCCACTAAAGTTACTGCATTCGTGATGCAAATAACATTAAGGAATCCGTGAAAAAATCAACAAGATTCCAGACTCATCATAGACTGGGGGAAAAAAGACAGACTATATCACGCCTGCTGGAGTATAGTAAACACAGAAAACATTTTAAAGCAACAATGTTGAAGATAGATATTTTTGTTTTGCAAATTTGCCGCCATTGAACAGAAACCAAGATGGAGATTTCATTGCAACTAATTAGAAATTCCTCTTTCAGGTATGTAATAAACGATTTTCGCACAAAACTACGTTTCGCTTTTCCAAATTTTTCCTCGAACATGAAAACTTCAACATACCGCTCTTGTAACGCATATTACTATTGTAGTCATGTCATTAATATAAATGGAGCGCTTCTGATTTAAAATCCTACAGTATTATCCGCTACCGGCTTTCCTCATGCAGCGTCCAGGACACTTCGGTCACTTCTCTTTGTCCACCTCTAATGTGTTCGTACACCTTTCGGTCATCGTCACAACGTCCACAAATTTAAGTCTACACACATTGTGTCCAGCGTCAAGGGTCTTTGAATATAATGTCCAGTCATGTAGATATAGGGTTGCCAGATGTCCGGATTTCGAATGACAAGTGATCTAGCAGGCGGTGATGGTTCGATCCTGGAAAAATATCGATTACAAGATGCGTAATCAGCTTTCGTTTATCGATTAGTGTATTTCAGGAACTTCCGTTTTCTCTGAGTCTCTTGTATCAATTCTAGTGTACACCGACGTTAAAAGATAGCTGATCGACGATTTTATGATCGTATAAGCGAACTTTATAACCACGGGATAAATCAGAACCAAAGATATAAAAAATTGACAAACTTTGAAATAGTTCCGCTAGTTCTCAATAGGTGAAATCATTATTGCGAGCAATTAAAAACTAGTCAGAAAAAGTGATTATGTAGAATTGTAGATTGATCATAAATTATTCTCATAATTGACAATATGAGCCGTTTCCAGCCAAACTCAGTATTGTTTTACAATCAATAGAGTGGGATGACAAATTGAATTCTAAAACACGGGTATATATTTTATCTACGACTGGTAACAGTGACTATTATCTTATTATCTTCGCCATCTATTCATAGAATAGAAGAATCCACACTTACACCAACAAATTATCGATCACTATCGATTAGTTGTGTCAGATATCTTTGAACGTCAGTGTACACCAAGTTCAATAATTTACATTCTTATCAGAATTATATAAAATTAGTGTCACATTTTTATGTCCTGCTTCTTTGTGGAAAATCTTGTGGATAATAATTAAAATGGATTTGAGGGAGGTGGAATATGATGATAGAGATTGGATTAATCTTGCTAAGGATAGGGACCAATGGCGGGCTTATGTGAGGGCGGCAATGAACCTCCGGGTTCTTTAAAGGCCAGTAAGTAACTATTAAACTTATTATTATTATTATTATTATTATTATTATTATTATTATTATTATTATTATTTAATATCATCATCATCATCATCATCATCATCACCACAAAGTAAATTTTAATTCTTTACTAAATTCCCATTTCCTGCATTTCATCTCTCGTAGGTTGACAGGTCTGATGTTACGTTCTACAACGTATTATTGTTAGAAAAAATAAAGGAGGAAAGCGACGTGAAATAGGCTACATTCTTTTCCTACAATCTTGCGAACCATTTCACGAAAATCAGCGGAGTTGCGGGTCGAGCCCATCTCATTAATTCCGGACTGATTATATGGTTTGAATTTTTTCGAGATTTTCCCTTACTGTAAAGCCAATGTCAGGCAAAACTATGACGCATCTTCGGATTCATCTTGATAATTGGATAAATGCCATCTCGCTATCACCAATTTTATCGACAGTAGATATAGTGTCGTAAAATGGTACTAAAACAATGAAATGGACAAGTTGACATACAGCGACGATAGTGGAGTTATGGTGGAATGTGAAATGGGGAGAAGACTGTTCCAGGGTCATTTCGTTCACAATGCACCGCAGATCAAATCACGGTCCTTTCTGGTTAGAATTCATGTGCCGAAAAAAAATCTACTGATAATTTTGAATGTGATTGAAAACATATTTCAAAACCCGGTGAGCATTACCCGCTTCTCCCCTAAATGCTGTATGAGTAACGTGTAATCATACCGGTCAGTTCCAGTTAAATCTTTGCTTTCTTCACCCGCAGTACTTTTTCATTTCGGTCATGTGCTGTTAGTCGATTTCAGCACTGCGTTTTAACTTATTCCGAGTGGATTATGGAAATTGTCACAGTTCCAAAGAAGTAAACAAACAAATTTAAAGTAGGTTATTTCCGGACCTATAAACATGGTAACGGTTCCAGTACAAATTATCTTAGAAAACACATTAAAACTGGAAACGAATGCAAATATGCGTAACAGCTGAATTTAAAGATGCTCATCGGTGGTAGGGCTTCTCTCTTTGCAGACTCTCGAATGTTTAAATTAATTGACTTTATTTTAAATGTGTATTTTTTTTAGTTAGTTATTTAGCGTCGATGAGATTGGTGATAGCGATATGGTATTTGGCGAGATGAGGCCGAGGATTCGCCATAGATTACCTGGCATTCACCTTACGGTGGGGAAAACCTCGGAAAAAACCCAACCGTCGACCTGGTTGGCGAGTTGGTATAGCGCTGGCCTTCTATGCCCAAGGTTGCGGGTTCGATCACAGGCCAGGTCAATGGCATTTAAGTGTGCTTAAATGCGACAGGCTCATGTCAGTAGATTTATTGGGATGTAAAAGAACTCCTGCGGGACAAAATTCCGGCACATCCGGCGTCGCTGATATAACCTCTGCAGTTGCGAGCGTCGTTAAATAAAACATAACATTTAACATTTAAAATCCAACCAGGTAATCAGCCCAAGCGGGGATCGAACCCGCGCTCGAGCGCAACTTCATACCGGCAGGCAAACGCTTAACCGACCGAGCCACGCCGGTGGTTTTAAATGTGTGTTAGTTTGGTGAAATTCAAACGAATTAAATACGATTTAACTTTCGTATGTAAGTTAAATTACGATTAGTTAATTGTGGATTAGTAATATTTTGGTAAAATCGGCCGTAATGAATAATTATCATTATTGATGCCTGATTAAATAGTGTAATAATTATTGTTGAAAAATCAAGACGATTATAAAAATTATATTAAGAATATAAGGAAATAAATTTTAAAAAGTCACCGAAACAGAAAACGATTTTATGGCGTTTGTATTGCAAATTTGCATTATATAAAATTTTATGGGCTCCTTGCGCGACCCTCCGAACTTCCCCTGGGGATCCACCACTGGGTCGAGACCCATAGGTTGAGAATCGCTGGACTTAATGCATTGTATACCACTGTGGTTATTATTATTTTTGTTGTTTAAATTTTATTCAATTGTGTCTTTCTGATTTTATTACGTAAATTATTTTCTTATAGCTTAACACTAATATGTAATTACTTAAGGGGTTTGGTACAGCTTACAGCAGTAAAATTTTTGGAAATATTCAACATTTTTTTTCCTCATTACTGTATCTTGTACAGTACTGAAAATTGGTATGCATAAAACACTTTCCTTCTACTATATGAAAAAAAAAATTGTTACGATTAAAAAAAATTATTTATATATATATTTTTTTTTTCAAAACTCAAAATGATGGTAGTTCACTGTGCAGTGATGAAGCGTTTCCCTCATAACTCATAAACTTGTTAACTTTTTCATATTCTCTCTCTTTTATTTTATTGCTGAAAGTCACGTTTACAATATCATGCTCTTTCAACTACATTCCTTAATAAATCAACCATAGGTAGAGAAGTGATCTTGCATCATATTGTAGATATGACATGCATAAATACACACAAAAATTTCATCACAGAATGTTGGATAGTTTTTAAGTTATGTGGGAAACGCTTCATCACTGCACAGTGAACTGAATTTTGAAAAAAAAAAAAAAAATATAAGTAATTTTTTTTAAATCTTAAAAATATTTTTTTTCATATAGCAGAAGGACAGTGTTTTACACATACTAATTTTGAAATTTTGCTTGAAGCAAGTAAAGCGATAGGTTTGGAAGTAAATCCCGAAAAGATAAAGTATATGATTATGTCTCGTGACGAGAATATTGTACGAAATGGAAATATAAAAATTGGAGATTTATCCTTCGAAGAGGTGGAAAAATTCAAATATCTTGGAGCAACAGTAACAAATATAAATGACACTCGGGAGGAAATTAAACGCAGAATAAATATGGGAAATGCTGTTATTATTCGGTTGAGAAGCTTTTATCATGTAGTCTGCTGTCAAAAAATCTGAAAGTTAGAATTTATAAAACAGTTATATTACCGGTTCTTCTGTATGGTTGTGAAACTTGGACTCTCACTTTGAGAGAGGAACAGAGATTAAGGGTGTTTGAGAATAAGATTCTTAGGAAAATATTTGGGCTAAGCGGGATGAAGTTACAGGAGAATGGAGAAAGTTACACAACACAGAACTGCACGCATTGTATTCTTCACCTGACATAATTAGGAACATTAAATCCAGACGTTTGAGATGGGCAGGGCATGTAGCACGTATGGGCGAATTCAGAAATGCATATAGAGTGTTAATTGGGAGGCCGAAGAGAAAAAATCTTTGAGGAGGCCGAGACGTAGATGGGAAGATAATATTAAAATGGATTTGAGGGAGGTGGGATATGATGATAGAGAATGGATTAATCTTGCTCAGGATAGGGACCAATGGAGGGTTTATGTGAGGGCGGCAATGAACCTCCGGGTTCCTTAAAAGCCAGTAAGTAAGTAAGTAAGTAAGTAAGTAAGTAAGTAAGTAAGTAAGTAAGTAAGTAAGTAAGTAAGTAAGTAAGTAAGTAAGTAAGTATTATTATTATTATTATTATTATTATTATTATTATCATCATCATCGTTATTGTCATTTTATTATTCTATATTTCCAGGTATGCGTCACGCCCAATTGTAACAAGACGGACGGAGGGGGTGGTTGTGACAGTGGGGCTGGCACATCCAGCTTGGCCTATGGGTATTAGTTCTCTGAGGGCAACGAGGTGATCCAGCGCCACGCCGCTACCGGTGAGTCAAGGAAAAGCTTACAATTATTGACGGAAGTAGCTATCTAGTTATCGACAATAGTAATATACGTTACAAGAGCGGTATGTTGAAGTTTTCATGTTCGAGAAAAAGTCTGAAAAAGCGAAACGTAGTTGAGCTTTTTTAATTTCCGAGAATTGAAAGAAAACATACCGCTCGTGTACCGTATATTATTTTGTGCGAAGATCGTTTATTACATACCTGAAAGAGGAATTTCTAATTAGTTGCAATGAAATCTCCATCTTTTTTTCTGTTCAATGACGGCAAATTTGCAAAACAAAAATATCTATCTTCAACATTGTTGCTTTAAAATGTTTTCTGTGTTTACTATACTCCAGCAGGCCGTGATATACGTCTATGATGAGTCTGGAATCTTGTTGATTTTTTCACGGCTTCCTTAATGTTACTTGCATCACGAATGCAGTAACTTTAGTGGAGTTGTAGAGTTTACTTAATTTTTGCAAATATTTAAAAACAATAATTAACAGTGCAATTTAGGTGAAATTGCAGTGGTAAGTTTCCGATTTATAATTATTACTATATTGAACGTCTCTAAAAATAATATGTTAAAAGCCTCAAGCAGTAAAATTAATATGTCACTTAAGCGGTAAGAAGAGGGAAATTGTTATGTGTGTTACGTTGGGAATACTGAATGTGGAATTTTAGACTTTCCGCGGATTGGTTTTGTGCGAAAACCAAGCAAATACGCACGATCTCGCACAAAATAACAGACGGCGACCACACATGAAAATGTTAGCGTCCAAAAACAAAGTATTTATTTAAATTAAAAATGATTAATAATAATTTATCTTTTTATTAAGATCGGCCAAAAAATGATATGCAATATGTGTTAAGCGCATGACAGAATCTCGGAAATAGGAAACACTCGATTTCGTCTCGTCTTCCATAACTTTTCCTCGATTCTGTTATAATGCACTTACCAGGATTGTATCGCAATATAGGCCTACTAATATCCATGACTGATATCGAAACTGCTCTTCATTTGACTGTCCTTAGCAACCTAAACAATGACTTCATTTACAGCAGTGAATTGAAAGCTTTTCGCTCATTTCAGTGAAATAAACTGTTTTAAAATCACTTTCTCCATGGCAACCAACACATTAAGAACAATATAATCTATACATTCATTCACTTATAACTTCTTCACAAGCAACACATTACAAAGGAAAAGCGTACAATTTTAAATTAAATTCAGATATCAGTAATGGATAAAATATTGTATAGCACACGAGAATAAATAGATTTTATGCTCTCGTGAGAATTATCGCCCTCGGCTTTGCATCAGACGCTAAACTTTTCACTCAAAAATAAAATGTAATTTAGCTTTCTTTTGCTATATTTACTATTATGGCCGCTGAGAGTTTTTTTTTTTTTCGTATTTTCTCCGAACCAAAAATACAACGTCAACGCGGTCATAATTACATAGTTAACGCTTTGGCGAAGATTGTCCCGAAATTTGGTTTCGTCGATTTCAACGGTATTCCCTAAACCACATCATATCTCTCCTTTATTTGGCTGTGATAACATGATATGATATCTTACTAAATCTGTATTTTATTTTAGTGCCAATACGACTGTTACGGTTCATTAATTCGTTTATTTGGACGAAAATGAACATTGATTTGTGAATAAATCTTTTTTGTCAGCTTGTGATTTTATTTCACTGATATTATTTTATTTTAAATATTACTCATAAATAATCTTTTCATATGTGTTTTATGAAAATGGAGCTGAATGTCGTTTACGTTTTTATTGTTTTAATATTATCTAATTGAATTAAAAATATATATTATGATTAAAGAAAGAACATATCGTCGGTTTACAAGCAAAACATAATAAGTAAAAAATATTACTTCTGAGAAAAAGGCATATACTGTATAATATACATAATGTATGTGTATAAACTTAGACTTGGAAATTAAAATACACCTAAAGAGAAACAACATAGGTCTACTAAAAATAATATTTTGAGGTTTCTGTTTCGTCAAGAACTTTGAAGCGCCATTTTCTCAGAAGTAACATTTTTGACTTAATGTGTTTTGCTTTTAAACCCACGATATGACCTTTTAAAACACGACGAGTTATTTCCTACAATGATGACGAAACAAAAGAAACTGATAGCATTCTGAAACCAAAAAAAAAAAAAAAAAAGATAATACAAAAAATATAAAAATATTAAACATTATATAGCACCTACTTTATTCCAATGGTTTCGGAATCCCTGTACGTGAAACGTTTGTTTAAATAATTTTATGCTCGACCATGCCAAAATGTAGTAATTATACACCTGGTAGTAGGCCTTTAATGCACCTCATTGAAGTACACTTATTCATTATAATTCAGTTGTTCAGCCAATGACAAACCACCTTTGTACCGTTATAAACCCGCCAGTATCGATTATTCTCGTATATGCAATCGAAAGACAATTAGCGAAAAGTCACGGAGGCTGGAAATCCAATACTGTCGCAGAAGGTTATGTTCTGTTACTATAATAATTATCGTTAATTGTAAATAATATTCAAATAAATTAAATTTGTCATCTCGTTTTTCAATTCTAACTCAATTTCCAGGTTATATCAAGACTAATGTTCTCTAGGTTATATCAAGGTCAGTGATATTCGTGCCTCGGAGAAAATCAATACTTTCGCGTCTGCGCACATCTCACAATTCAATCAGTTCCGTTCGTCACTTACAGAACCATAACATGAAAACTTATGAATAATTTCAAGCTAGAAATATGGTCGAGCATAAAAAGTCGTATGAAACTTGCCTATAATGGTAATTAAGACGCTCGTATGAAAATTATGAAACTCGCTTGCGCTCGTTTCATAAACAAACATACTCGCGTCTTAATTACTGCATTATAGGCTCGTTGCATAATGTACTATTACTTTAAGTTACGCTAAGCAATCTTTCAGAAATCTGGTGAAATAAACATACAACATATGTAGAAGGAATTCTTCTATGAATTATCTCTATACCGATTAAAAATGTTATTCCTCAAACAGGAGTACATTTCGTGCAAAGAACGTATAATGGGTTTCTGAACTACAGGAAAAAGCGTTCCGGAATTATAAATCGTGTTAGATTTCGTCTCTTTACAGCAGGTCAAGTTCCCACCAAAACAGTTATTTTCAGCAGAATTGTAGAGATCTTGTGACTGTGAGAGCATTGGTTTTATGCCAAGTTGCACCTTCATGAACCATATTGTCTCCTGTTTATGTGATCTGGCCACCGTTCTTTACTAACAAAAATATTACCGAAGAACGGGAATTTGAACTTAAACGGACGTTCTGTATGTCTCATATTCATGTCGGAATGCTTGACGATCTCTGAAACTTTTTCTTGGTTTGGTTTTTTAAGGGTTTACATACGCCTTCGATGGTAAAAAAATTGATTTTCATATTTCTTATATCTAGCTT